>NC_056461.1:27827964-28127964 GCF_018296145.1 Oncorhynchus tshawytscha | reverse complement strand
TGTAACAGACAATTGCTAAGAAATACATACAGTAACGAGAAGTTACAGAGACATATTGATTAGTTAATATGAACCTGTTGTCATGATGTTTCCCTGTTGGGTGAGGCTTATGCCCCCCCCCCCCATAAATACATTTTCCCCTATTCTCTCCACTCTACAGAATGGATTCTTGGAAAGGCCTTTGTAAACATAGAGATTGTATGGTAACATCTACAAGTTGGGGAATGGAACAATATTTCTGTAATCCAACCAGTTGAAAGTGTCCGTTCGTACCTAAAGAATGTCAGAGAGTTGTTGTTTGGAACATTATTACCGATGACAGGACAACATAAATTGTATCTTAGAAAGTCTACACATTCTAGTTATCAGATTCACATGGAATTGTTTAAATGTTTAAATATGAAACTATTTGTGAAAAGTTAAAATTTTAGCCTTCTAAATGAGAGAATTGTTTTCATAAGTAAACTATGCTCACACAGTGGCCACGCCCAAGTGAACAGACATTGGTTGGAGAGGGATGAAACACGCCCTTCTCTTCTCCAGTATAAAAGCCCCCGTGACCCAATTCACATCAGACTAAGAAAACCCCAGCGTGAGCTGTGGTTGCAAATGGTTGAATATCCACTCTACATAATGAAATTTATATAAGATTTACATCACGCGGAAGTGACAATCACCACGCTGGAAGGATGAATTTCTACTAGACCATCCAGAATACAGCGCAAGCTGATTATGGTAATTTGGTATGAACTTTAAACTCTTATTTGCTAAAGAAGTGATACATCCTAGACGTCAAGTTATCAGCTGCAGCTGTAAATGTACGTGGCCTAGCAAAGGACAGACAATCTCCTGAGAACAACAGGGTACTTCAACGTATCCGCTCTACAACACTATGACCAGAAAGATTCTTCAAAGGACAATGGCAATCTCTGCTGGGCAAACCAGTCTGCCATCTTCGACCCATCTATCAAAGCGCAGCTCAGAGTAAATATAATCATGCATTTTCCTTTTCCGAAAAGGCAGTAATTAGAAAGCATAAGATTCTGTATTTACAGTAGCATAGCTTCTCAAGGTCTGATAGAGACCCAATCCCCTTTGTCCCTCAGTCTTCCCGCTCTTTCATTCAAACCCAACCCCCTTTCTTCGTGTAACCAGCTGTCATATCAGTTTTGTCCGCTAAGGACTTTTTATTTTATGACATCATTAGTAATCGATGTATGATCTATCCTGTGTATATGTAATTCTGTGTGATTATTTAGGTTTTTAGTAAATAAATAATTAAGCCAATTTTTGTATTGCTGATTCAACTTGTTAGCCAGGGTTCGTGCAGATAACCAAGAATTTTACGACATTCAGATGAGACTGAATAAGGTGATGATTAATAATTAACTGCTATTGATATAAAAGATCTTCAGATCTTTAAGAGTTTATTCGGGAAGACAGCTGCTCTATAAACACTGTTCCGTGGTGCCCCAGGTTATTAACAAGTTAACTGTTGCATAGTTTAATTCGATCATGTAATCAATCAAACATTTGGTAATCGATTTGATAAAATAGCCTGTCATATAATTTAATCAGTCAGAGACACGACATTGTGCATTACAAAAACAGAGAGCTTTGGCACCATTCTGTTCTCAGCAACCTTTTGCTTATGTGCTTAGAGGGTTGGCTCAGAGATGCTTGAAGTGAATGAGAACAACCTGTATACACAATGTACTGGGGGTATTGATCTATTAATCACTGTCTACAGTGCTATACCGAATAAAGCCTACTTGTCCCAGATAATGCAGATCTGACGGCTGTGTAATGTATTGTTTTCTAGAGGTGCAGCAGAAGCACCATGACATTATGACTGACCAGGGATGATCTTGCACTGCTTGAAGGTTTCCATCAGACTGTACATCTCCTCTTCAGTCAGGAGCAGGTTCACGTTGTCCTATGGGAGAAAGGGGCGAAGGTCACTATTAATGGGGAGAGATCTGATACAAACTCATGTCTGAAGCTAATTAAGTATGGGTCAGCCCAAAGTGTGCCCTGCTGCCCTCATATGCTCTATAATGGAGCAAACCCTAATGGATTCATGTGCTGTGTGTCTAATTATCCAGAATGCCTTTGTTTGCTTATTATGCAGTTTCTCAGAAGCTATTTTTTTATAGACAAGTGTGTCAAGTGTGTACTAGATGGTTTGGAATAAACGACCATGTTAATAGGAAAATGTAAGCCCAGCAGCCATTTTACTACACTCCTTGGCAAGGGTGCAGTTCAGGTCGAACACACATTAAACCTTCTATTAAGTGAATTATCTGCAGCAGATGTGTGGAGGTTGCTAAGTTTCTCTATGCTGTCTATCTCTGATGAACAAGTTGAGGGGAGGGAGTTGGAGGATGAGAATGACAGACTGTAATACTTGGGGTGGATAATTGACCATGATATGTGAAATCTCTGGATAGCCCAGGGTTATGGAAATCAGGCCGTTTGATTTCCAGTAGCATCACCTCTGAAAATGTATTTTGATTTTATGCACTAATATGGAGCTCAAAACAGGATATGAGTCCAAAACTAGGGCTTTGGGTGTGCTCTTTGCATTCTTGCTAACCCCTTAAAGGAATCAAATAAACAATAGTTCCAGGAAAGACAGGCGTATCCCTTAAATAGTTTATTCCTCACATGTATGCTAAAGAGTCCAAACTCTGCCTGCCAGATATCATAAAATAAACTCTTCCTATGTGCCACTGATTTGGAACTGTGGTGCTGTCAGAACAGGAGCACACCAGAAGAGGAGGGGGTGCAGGAGTGGTGAATCAAATCTGGGGGCTGCTGAAAATGGCCTGCTG
Source organism: Oncorhynchus tshawytscha (assembly GCF_018296145.1). NCBI lineage: Eukaryota > Metazoa > Chordata > Actinopteri > Salmoniformes > Salmonidae > Oncorhynchus > Oncorhynchus tshawytscha. The sequence goes on along the minus strand of NC_056461.1, from coordinate 28,125,130 downwards.
GGTGACATTTGTACTTTTCCAGGATTTGCGTAAACACACTGTGTTCAATACGGGTCTGCAAATAAATCCATAAAAGCGAGTGCATTGATCAGCTGTGTACCATAGTCACTCACTCTCACTCGATATCCACAGTGCTCAATCTCCTCAGCACGGGGATACTGCTGACTTCATGTTTGAAAGAGAGAAAGCTTTTCTGTATCTGTACGTAGTGGGATGTGTTGAGCTGGGTGTCTAGTTAAACACCACAACCCACTTTCTTGGTTTGTGTTTGTGTATTCTCTGGCAGGTTTGTTAAACTATTGCTCAAGATCAGTTCATGGTGAAAAAAAATCCCTTTTGAAATCCTCAGGGAGCATAACTAATCATAAGTGTCAACAATAGAAATCAATTGGATGACGCGCACTAGTTGTTTCCGATTTATATTTTAATCTCCCGAGTAATGCTTAAAGTTTTTTTTAAATGTATTTGTTCATCCACAATCCAAACAAGTTGAAATACAGTAGGTTACTCTATCCTGAGCACTAGGGGGAGTTATAAATGATTATAAATGATTACGAGCAATTAATTATTATGTTGCAAAGACCCTTAAGCAACCACAATAAAAATAATAGGGACACGAGGGTGACTTTTTGGTCTCCTCGATAGTGGAAAAGTCTAGTCAGTGGTGACGGCAGCACCAGCTCTCACCACCTCAGGCAAATCCCCAAGCCCCATGACTGTGGATGAGAGGAGATGTGAGAATGACACAACACCAAAGCTGTGAAATTACATTTCAAAGGGGTCATTTTGGATGACTTTCCCAGGCGATAAAATAAATAGTGTTTGTTTCTGAAGCTTCGACGACAGTTCTTAGAGCTCAACTCTTCATAGATGAAAAGGTGTATTTTTCTCACTGTCACTTTCATCTTCTTCCACTATCACGCTTCTCTTCACTTTCTGCCTCACACTCATACTGATTATGGGCCAGCGAGGAAGAAGTCAATTGGCCCTATCGATGTCCCTTGTCAAACTGCCTAAAAACGGCCTCTTTTGTACTCATCAAAGTCTCTCAATCAGCTTCAACTCTCACAGTCTGCAAAAATACAGATGTAGGATCCTAATTTGAGCCAGTTCGCACCAGCAGGAAAATAATCCGTCGGCAACAGGAAATGTTCATTATCATGTGGATTATAATTATTTGACATTTTTTGTACGATTTTATTACATTTTGCGTAAGGGAAAATCAAGTCTGAAATTTCAAAGTGGAAATTACAAACTTCAGTAGGATTTTTAAATTCTCAAATACACTATAAGTAAATTCTCCTGCAACAGACGGATCAAATTAATATCCTACATCAGTAAGATAAGCCCTCTACTTTAGTCTGAAGAGCACTTTAGGAAATGCACCCTTACGCTGTCTATACTTTAATTGTACCATATTGCACATTGCTTCTCCAAAGATTAGTGGAGTGTCCTTCATGTTGAAGACAAGCTATTTAATTCATTATGAGATTAAGAATCTTGGCACGCATTCAACATTTCCTCCAAATGATGTATTACTGTCTTTTTATAAACATACACTTGGGAAAGAGGATCTGTCTGGAAGTATAGTAAGAGAATACACTTATATACAGATGTGTGTTCAGGTTCATAAAGTGTGTGTTGTTTAAAGTTGTGTCTGTTATAGTAACAGTAGTGGGTATGCATCATACAAAGGTGAAATAGCAGTCTTTGTGGAGTGTGGTTGGTCTTTGTGAATAGCCAATAGGAGGTGATTATTGACTGAGTGACTGACGCAGTAGTAACAGCTCCAGCCTGTCGCGGTGTGAGCTGTCTCCCTCATCTCCTGCAGGAGTTCGGGACGCAGGTAGCCCATTTCACTCAGACAGCCATCATGGAAGACCCGTGTGCAGGTCCTGCAGGGAAACAGGTCGTCGGCCGTCCACACCTCACACACCTCACACATCTCATCGTTCACCGGCTGGGGAAAAGGTAAATCAGGTCATTGGGTTAAAGACCATACTCCTAAAGCATGAGGTGGGGGTTGAATCCTAAGTAGGAGACTTGTAAGTTCTGTTCCAAATCCACTAGCTGAAAGATCCATCTACTGTATATGTCTGAGAATCATATGAAGTCACTGACTTATCCAAATGACTAAGTAGTATGGGCTGAAAAGAGGATTTTGAACCTATAACGGTGAATTCATATCTACTTCACCAGAGAAAGATGAACTCCTGAATACCATTTTTATGTCTCTGAGTGCAGTATGAAGGAAGTTGCTAACTAGCGCTAGCATGCTTGCAGATAAGACTTCCATAGACTTCCAGTCATTGCGCTAAAGCTAGTTAGCATTGGCTTGCAAAACTACCTCTAACTTCCTTCATATTGGACACAGAGACCATACAAATGGTATCCATAAGTTCATCTAAGTAGGAAAGTATATAAAGGGTTTCATTGCCCAAATCCCAAAGCTTCCATTCAACATATTTTCATAATCAAACTTTCATACCCACTCCATTAAGCTCCTCCATTAGGGTTTTAAATATAGAAATACACCTCTCTCTCACAAAGACTGTCAGAAAGACGATCTTTGAATCACATGTCACCATGTTGAAGGCTAGCTCTTCTCTCCTGAATGTTACAGTCTAGACAGGTTATTGGATTGATTAAACAGTGAATGCAAAGAATGTTGTGTCAATACCGCCATACACTCAAACAAATATGATTCAAGTGTAGATTCAAAGCGTAGAGTGCACTGTTTAATTTCATAGTAACGTGTCATTTTAGAGTCATCAGTTTAGTGTCTCTCTTTCAGGTGATTTCAGGTCCATCCCTCAGGACCATTCACAGGCAGAAGACGTATGACTGTCTACACAGTCAATAATATTATAGTGGGAACTTATATCATAGCGCAGTCAGTCAGTCTCTTAGTATTAACGTCTCATACTGCTTTGACCTCAGGATGAAAAACGTTACTATCGTCACAGTCTTATGGACTGACCTCATTAAACCTGGTCCCTTACAGGTGACTATAGCCAGGAGGAATCATACCTCCCCCATGCTCTATACTCAAACCCATTCCTAGAGACATAGTGGTCTATACTCTCATCACATTATGAAACAGATGTAACTCAACAGTTTCTAGCTATCTTGTCTGGTATCATTATGTGTGAGTCATCCTGTGTGAGGATTCTAACTACATTCTATTCTAACTACTCTGTAGAGAGCCTGATAGGAAAGGAGAAGTTTCTCTATTGATTTTACCCAATCATGAAGGAGGCTGAAATTGCCTGCCAATATCATAATTATATCTGGTTCCACCAAGACTTTGAGTACTTCCTTGATGACTAATCTACAAAAAACACAGCACTGCTCATTTTCCTCTCTTATGTGAAGTATCCTACAGCTCCAAACATGACAATTTAATTTAAGGCTGATATCTGTTATAACAAGTTTTATGTTCATCTTTATAACTACAGCAACTGAAAAGACTGCAACACTTAACAAAGAGCTGCAGTTAGTTTCAGAACGTGTGGCAAGGAATAAGATAGTCCTAAATCTTTCAAAAACGAAAAGCGTTGTATTTGGGACAAATCGTTCACTAAACCCTAAACCTCAACTAAATCTTGTAATGAATAATGTGGAAATTGAGCAAGTTGAGGTGACTAAACGCTGGATTGTAAAACTGTTAAACATATATATTGGTCAAAACATATTGATACAAGAGTTACTAAGATGGGGAGAAGTCCATTATCAACAAGGCAGGTCCTACAGGTCCTAGTTTCGTTGCACCTGAACTACTGTTCAGTTGTGTGGTCAGGTGCCACAAAGAGGGGCTTAGGAAAATTACAATTGGCTCAGAACAGGGCAGCACGGCTGGCACTTAAATGTACAAGGAGAGCTAAAAATTAATGATATGTCAATCTCTATTGGCTCAAAGTGGAGGAGAGACTGTCTTTATCACTACTTGTTTTTGTAAGAAGTGTTGACATGCTGAATGCCCCGAGGTGTCTGTTTAAACTACTAGCACACAGCTCAGACAGCCATGCATACCCCACAAGACATGCCACCAGAGGTCTCTTCATAATCCCCAAGTCCAGAACAGACTATGGGAGGCACACAGTACTACATAGAGCCATGACTACATGGTACTCTTTTCCACATCCGGTAACTGATGCAAGCAGTAGATAAAAATATAACTTATGGAACAGCATGGACTGTGAAGAGACACACACAAAGGTACAGACACACGCATACGCACACAAGCGCTAGCACACACACTACACACACGCACACTGTAATATTGTTGTAAGGTGGTATTATACATTTTGTATTGTAGATATGTAGTGGTGTAATAATGTTATATGATGTACTGTTTTATATTTTGTTTTATATGTACTGTAAGTGCCTTAATGGGTTTGGACCTCAGGAAGAGTAGCTGCTGCCGTGGCAACAGCTAATGGGGATCCTTAATAAATACAAATACAAATAACAATATTCTGTTGCTTCTACACTTTGACCATCCGTTTCAATAACGCGGTCTACTTCCGGCGCCGACAGAGATGGCCGCTTCGCTTCGCGTTCCTAGGAAACTATGCAGAATTTTGTTTTTTTACGTGTTATTTCTTACATTGGTACCCCAGGTAATCTTAGGTTTCATTACATACAGTTGGGAGGAACTACTGAATATAAGAGCAACTTCAACTCACCATCATTACAACCAGGAATATGACTTTCCCGAAGCGGATCCTGTGTTCTGCCTTCCACCCAGGACAATGGATCGGATCCCAGCCGGCGACCCAAAACAATGACGTTGTAAAAGGGGCAAACGAAGCGGTCTTCTGGTCAGGCTCCGGAGACGGGCACATCGCGCACCACTCCCTAGCATACTACTCGCCACTTTCCAGTCTCTTGACAACAAGGTTGATGAAATCCGAGCAAGGGTAGCATTCCAGAGAGACATCCGAGACTGTAACATTCTTTGCTTCACGGAAACATGGCTCACTCGAGAGACTCTATCGGAGTCGGTGCAGACAGCTGGTTTCTTCACGCATCGCGCTGACAGAAACAAGCATTTTTCTGGTAAGAAGAGGGGCGGGGGGGTATGCCTTATGATTAACGAGACGTGGTGTGATCATAACAACATACAGGAACTCAAGTCCTTCTGTTCACCTGACTTAGAATTCCTCACAATCAAATGTTGACCGCATTATCTACCAAGGGAATTCTCTCCGATTATAATCACAGCCGTATATATTCCCCCCCAAGCAGACACATCGATGGCCCTGAACAAACTTCATTTGACTATATGTAAACTGGAAACCACATATCCTGAGGATGCATTCATTGTAGCTGGGGATTTTAACAAGGCTAATCTGAAAACAAGACTCCCTAAATTCTATCAGCATCTCGATTGCGCAACCAGGGCTGGTAAAACCCTCGATCATTGTTATTCTAACTTCCGCGACGCATAGAAGGCCCTCCCCTGACCTCCTTTCGGAAAAGCTGACCACGACTCCATTTTGTTGCTTCCAGCCTACAGACAGAGACTAAAACAAGAAGCTCTCGCGCTCAGGTCTGTTCAACGCTGGTCCGACCAATCTGATTCCACGCTTCAAGACTGCTTCGATCATGTGGATTGGGATATGTTCCGCATTGCGTCCAACAACAACATTGACGAATACGCTGATTCTGTGAGCGTTCATTAGAAAGTGCATTGACGATGTTATACCCACAGCAACGATTAAAACATTCCCAAAACAGAAACCGTGGATTGATGGCAGCATTCGCGCGAAACAGAAAGCGCGAACCACTGCTTTTAACCAGGGCAAGGTCACCGGAAACATGACGAAATACAAACAGTGTAGCTATTCCCTCTGCAAGGCAATCAAACAAGCTAAGTGTCAGTATAGAGACAAAGTAGAGTCGCAATTCAACGGCTCAGACACAAGAGGTATGTGGCAGGGTCTACAGTCAATTACGGATTACAAAAAGAAAACCAGCCACGTCGCAGACCAGGGTGTCTTGCTCCCAGACAGACTAAATAACGTTTTTGCTCGCTTTGAGGACAATACAGTGCCACTGACACGGCCCACTACCAAAACCTGCGGACTCTCCTTCACTGCAGCCGACATGAGTAAAACATTTAAACGTGTTAACCCTCGCAAGGCTGCAGGCCCAGACGGCATCCCCAGCCGCGTCCTCAGAGCATGCGCAAACCAGCTGGCTGGTGTGTTTACGGACATATTCAATCAAACCTTATCCCAGTCTGCTGTTCCCACATGCTTCAAGAGGGCCACCACTGTTCCTGTTCCCAAGAAAGCTAAGGTAACTGAGCTAAACGACTACCGCCACATAGCACTCACTTCCGTCATCATGAAGTGCTTTGAGAGACTAGTCAAGGACCATATCACCTCCACCCTACCTGACACCCTAGACCCACTCCAATTTGCTTACCGCCCCAATAGGTCCACAGACGACGCAATCGCAACCACACTGCATACTGCCCTAACCCATCTGGACAAGAGGAATACCTATGTGAGAATGCTGTTCATCGACTACAGCTCAGCATTTAACACCATAGTACCCTCCAAACTCGTCATCAAGCTCGAGACCCTGGGTCTCGACCCCGTCCTGTGCAACTGGGTACTGGACTTCCTGACGGGCCGTCCCCAGGTGGTGGGGGTAGGTAACAACATCTCCATCCCGCTAATCCTCAACATTGGGGTCCCACAAGGGTGCGTTCTGAGCCCTCTCCTGTACTCCCTGTTCACCCACGACTGCGTGGCCATGCACGCCTCCAACTCAATCATCAAGTTTGCAGACGACACTACAGTGGTAGGCTTGATTACCAACAAAGACGAGACGGCCTACAGGGAGGAGGTGAGGGCCCTCGGAGTGTGGTGTCAGGAAAATAACCTCACACTCAACGTCAACAAAACAAAGGAGATGATTGTGGACTTCAGGAAACAGCAGAGGGAGCACCCCCCTATCCACATCGACGGGACAGTTGTGGAGAGGGTAGTAAGTTTTAAGTTCCTCGGCGTACACATCACGGACAAACTGAATTGGTCCACCCACACAGACAGCATTGTGAAGAAGGCGCAGCAGCGCCTCTTCAACCTCAGGAGGCTGAAGAAATTTGGCTTTTCACCAAAAGCACTCACAAACTTCTACAGATGCACAATCGAGAGCATCCTGTGGGGCTGTATCACCGCCTGGTACGGCAACTGCTCCGCCCACAACCGTAAGGCTCTCCAGAGGGTAGTGAGTTTTGCACAACGCATCACCGGGGGCAAACTACCTGCCCTCCAGGACACCTACACCACCCGATGTCACAGGAAGGCCATAAAGATCATCAAGGACAACAACCACCCGAGCCACTGCCTGTTCACCCCGCTATCATCCAGAAGGCGAGGTCAGTACAGGTGCATCAAAGCAGGGGCCGAGAGACTGAAAAACAGCTTCTATCTCAAGGCCATCAGACTGTTAAACAGCCACCACTAACATTGAGTGGCTGCTGCCAACATACTGACTCAACTCCAGCCACTTTAATAATGGAAATTGATGTAAAAATTTAAACAATGCCACTTAATATAATATAATGTTTACATACCCTACATTACTCTTTTCATATGTATATACTGTACTCGATACCATCCACTGCATCTTGCCTATGCCGTTCTGTACCATCACTCATTCATATATCTTTATGTACATATTCTTTATCCCCTTACACTTGCGTGTATAAGGTAGTCGTTGTGGAATTGTTAGGTTAGATTACTCATTGGTTATTACTGCATTGTCGGAACTAGAAGCACAAGCATTTTGCTACACTCGCATTAACATCTGTTAACCATGTGAATGTGACAAATAAAATGTGATTTGATGTGATAACGTCTTAATCTTAAAGAAAGGAGGACCAAGGCACTCTTCATATAATTAATTAAAATGCCTTTATTAGTATGGCATGTTCAATAGAAAAAAAGTTTTTTTTTTTAAACTGACGCGTTTCGGCTGCATGGCCTTCGTCAGGGAGTCCCAAAGAGCACCTTCTATCAACCAAAATGGACTATTGTGTACCTTAGTAGCGCTTCCCTTCCTCCTATTTTTCCATCTTAATCTTAATATTTTGTCTGCTCCTCTCTAGTCTGTCCCTGCAGCTGTAACATATTATTCCTCATTACTGAAAATAGTCCACTCTCTGTTCTACCTTTTGTTTCTGATGAGCACCATTAGAGTGATTTAAAGCATAAAAACAATCTCAATCCTCTCTGAGAGTCCTATTATAAAAGTGTGCTCTTCCTAACAGCCACAAGCGACTAATTGGTCATCTGGTCCAGTCCTGAACCCCGCCCCCGTCTCTGACCACTTCAGGACCCCAATTAGTCATGGTGACCCTGGGATGTGAGGCAGAGGCCAAGGCCTCCTCACAGAGACAGCTTGAGCACCTGCCCACACAACAGCATTCTCTCTTTGAAGAGCACTTAGACGCCAACACAAAGGCTCTACCGTAGAGTAGAGGGAAAATAGCTGGTGTGACAAAAGCATACATCAAACACACATTATCTCACCTATGGGGGGAAATACTAAAGACTCAGCATACTTAACAGATGTTTAGGTCTCTTTTCAGTCAAAACATCCCAACTGGAGTTCACAGAGATAAGTCTGCTGTTGCCATGGTAATTCCTTCTCACACATATCTTAAAAATTCAGGGGTTTAAAGAACAAAGTAAACCCTTTATTGTACTGTATCCCACACTATCTTACCTGCTCTCTCTGTCCCAGTGCTATCTCCATAGGCTGATCAACGTTGGCATCTCTCTTGGGACGTACAAAGGCAGTTGGGGTGAGCTGATGGCCGGTCTTGTCCAGATCCTCAGGCTCCACCCCCTTCCCGTCCCGTAACCTATTCCAGGCCTCCTGGTTGACCTTACACTCGTCCCTGGTGGGGGCCGAAGTTGCAGCCTGCTGGGAGGTCCCTGAGGGCCCCGCTTTGCTGTCTGCCTCTCTGTGCTCTGCATCCTCCTTCTCCTCCAGGTTGGGTGGTGGCAAGGCTTCAGTCGGCCCCTCTCTTTCCTCTTTGGATCCTCCCTCCTGGTTTGTTGTGGATGGGGCACGTTCCTTTACCCCTTCCTGAAAGGCGGAGACGACCGAGGTGCATTTCTGCACCTTCTCCACCTGATGCTTCTTAGACATGAGCACTCCCATGACTACATAGAGAGAGAGAGAGAGAGAGAGAGAGAGAGATGGGTACTCATTACTGTGTGCATGGCATACCTTTTGTTTGAGAGATATGGCTAATTGGACTTGCCATTTTATCAAGCATTACGATTAATGTGATATGTTGACCAACTTTGTGTGCGTGTGCATAATGGTTCCATTCTCAGGTACAGTTACACATCCCCCTGGACTGGTTGAACTAAAGTTGTTTCCATGTCATTTCAACATGGACTAGACGTTGAATTGACGTCTGTGCCTTGTGGGATCATGATCTATCACCAGACTGAGCTCAGCCATTCCTGGTCCTGGATTGCCACCATTAATGCTCATCAATCACATTAAATGACTTTAGATATGAGCATTAAACATAAATCAACAAATAAAATGAATGGGAAGAGTAGAACAAAACACAGTAATCTTCAGTGGCTCCTGTAACAAACAAAGAACTACTTTCACTTATTCCACTCGGCTCATTCGAGACCATGAATTCCGTTATTGAAAAGGGGGCTGTTGGGGATTCAAGTTGATTACATGGTACTTAGAGGACACGTTTCGCGATCTGAAATGCAATCTCATCCAGCCACGCTCCAGATAAGTGGTTGTGTGAAATCCAATCCCATTCATCTAGAGTACCATCGGAGTGCTTCCCTGCCTCTGTCCTGTCCTCTCTTTCTCAGTTAGCTCTAATATGACTACAGTTTTGAGACTTCTGTGCGTGGGCCTTCTTGGTATATTATTGAATCTTGCTCTATGACAGGATGTGGAGGATAGGACACTCTTCCCAAACACCCATCGGCCTTTACTGCCTTTGCTGGTACAGCCTCTTTCTGTGGACCTCCTGAAACTAGCAGCTCAGACAGATGGACAGTCAGACTGACAGACAGGGAGCAGGGGGACATAGTGTGAACACAAGCTCATCAAAGTCTTTTGAGTGCCAGGAGGAGATGATTATGCTGCTGTAATTAATCTCAGCCAGTGATGTGTCCATCCTCCTCCAGAGTGTTGAGGTGACGGGGGACGGGTGACACATCAGACAGAGAGACACAGTAATGAGGCTCTATGATAGACTATCTAACAGGGCATCCGAGGAGAACCACAGGAAGGCCACAGTCAAGTTCCACTAGAGGCCATCCCTGGCTGACCAGACCTGGCACAAACACACTTCCATATCCTGACTAAAAGGGCCTGGAACCCCCTGATAGACATAAGACATTGTCCACCTTTCATTACGTAACATCCTCCCATGGAGATGGAGCTGGAGCCTCCGCTGCTCACAGAGAGACTGAGCAGTGTAGGAGACCTCACCGTTTTGAAGTTAACTTGTGAATTTTAAACGAGGGCCTTATTTATTGTTATTCTGTGGGCAAGTCAAAGCTGACACACGTGGGTCAGTGCTTTGCACACTGATGTAATAAAGGAAATTTAGAAATCTGCCACTGGTTATCTAGCAGGTCTTCTAACCCAAAGCCTTGGCCATGAAACTGTCAAAAATGCATAACATTTGAACATTATACTTCCCCTCACACTTGACTGGTGTTCTCATTAGAGTATCTTACACTAATCTTACCTCAGAAGACACTCAGAATGTGAGAATTCATAGATGTGAAAACTGTATTTATTTACAAACGGGACTAAAGACTGAAAATGTCTGGAGGGTGGCAAACAACTATCTTTTGGCCCACATACTACAACGCAGGCTAAATCCATAGAAATGAGGAGGAGTGCTGTGGTTCCCTCGGGCTGTGTGTTCAGTAGCTTCCTACAGGAGCAGCTGCCTGTGCTGCTCTGCACAGAAGGTTGAACCACTCTGAATGATTTAAATGCCCCTGGATAAAAATAAGAAGTAGATGGGGAGGAAAACATGGCCACTCCTTAGGACAGGACTTGATGCATGGCAGGACTTGATGCAATCCCATTCTGAACAAGCTCCACCGCAACAGTCTGGATATTCTCCCACTAGGTCTCGAGATACTGTATGGGCGGAATTCTAGGCACTTTTATGGGCACTTGTATCTTTCATATTGTTGCATATAACAAGACTCGTAAAGCCTATGGTGAACTGGGTACATAGTGTAACACAGCAGGAATAATGATTGTGCAGTGTTTTTAGCAGAGCTACAGCAAATAGAATTTGCACAAGCTAAATAAGAGCACTTTCACGTAGAGTGTTAAAGTCTGAATATATTTGTGTTGCCTATAGAAACATTTGAATCCGTTTTATCAGCTTGTCAGCTTTAACAAAGACATCTGGGTTTGCTCTATGAAGCAAAGCACCCAATGGTGGTGAACAGGATGGCTGGAGCTCACAGCACTGTCTTGGTGTAATGAAATATTGATACTTTTGGAGGAAGATGGCGCCATGGTGCTCTTTAAATCCCCCTGATCTAGCTCTTGCTCGCAGTAATCCCTTTTGTAGGCTCTCTACACTCCACTGGTCAGACATGATTTATGAGAACGAGACCATGTCTGGCATTGCCAGCCCTGCTCAGAGCCCACTGAAGGGAAGTGATACAGTGAACAGTACCATAATTCACCAACACAACACTGTGCACTGATGAAATCCAGTCAATTTGATTTGACATTTATTTTGTACGTTTCATGGATAATACCCCCCCAAAATACTTGAAGTCCTTGGTGTAATAGAGAATCTATTTTTGTCCCGCAGAGACGACATTTTGGCAAAGGCAGAGCGTATGCAAAACAGGACATTAATCTTGGGTTGGAATTAGAATGGGTTGGCTCCTGTGAGCCTTGTAAAACAGTGTATTAGGACACATTGGTTGTCCATTAGTATTCTGTCAGACACCTCGTCTGCACAGGTGTCCCTGAGGAATGTCATCCACGTTAAGCTCCTACAATAGCAATCTTTTATCCTGCATTATGCAAACTGGTGGATTTAAGAGAATATGTTTGATCTAGACTATTTGTACAGGCTTTTCCCAACAGACAGTTTATGATCATAAAGAACAGCTCTAGTTTCTGTATTGAACCCAGTTTGACAGTAGGGGTTAAGGTGCTGGGTCTGATTACAGAGTTGGTTGTCCATGTGACAGTAGTGACATGTTTTTCTTCACAGGTCCATTCTCGGTATGTGCAGATTAGAATGCCAACCAGTCCTCCTTTTCATGTCGGGATTGTGGGGGGATATTAATTGAATGGGGGCGCCACATAGCATTCCTGTTCATGAGAATGAATCCCATTTAGCCAAGGATCTCATCCATCGACCCGCAGAGCAAAGACCTGGAACTAATTACACTAACAAGTTCCACCAGGCCAGGCCTTCACCAGTGAGCAGAATTGTAAACACAAATACAAGCACACACAAAACAACCATACACACACAAAACAACCACACACACACACACACACACACACACACACACACACACACACACACACACACACACACACACACACACACACATACACACACACACACACACACACAAAAAACCACCCACACACATACAAAACAACCATACACACACAAAACAACCACACACACACAAAACAACCACACACACACACAAAAACCACCCACACACATACAAAACAACCATACACACACAAAATAACCACACACACACACACACACACACACACTGGTAAACATACACAAAAATGCCTGAGACAAAATCTCCCTGACCTGCTGGGATTCCATATCTCTGGTACACCGAGAACACAGAAGCACCTGGAAGTGGAGGAATTTAATTCTAAATGCATCCTTAGAGAGGAGTCCCCATTTTGGCATTCACAGGCTGCCAGGCAAACTGAGAGGCTGTGCCAGTGCCAGCCAATACACTGAGGCTGAGAGAAGCTGACAATGGGCACTGTGCAAAAGGCAGGAGATCTGTCACAGGCTGGGGAGCAGGACTCAGTCCAGGGCACTAGGATTCCCCAGGCACAGGGCCTGTGTTTACCAAAGGATTAGCCCAGGATGGGACACACAGGCTGTAGTAGTACTGAACCAAAGGTAGGTTGAACCACCCAACGAGAGGTTATAATGCATGACATAATCATGTGTGGCTAGGATCCGCACCCGTCTGAGAGCTGACCTTGATTGGTTGCAAAACGGTCTGATGCCAAGCCTCCATTACACACCCGCAAATGTGCGTTTCACCCTGGTTGCACATAAAGAGATGCGAGGAACTTCATGACACTAGATCACCAAATCCCGCCTATGAATGTTCATTTTAAAACACAGCCATCAATAATTGTCTGATAAAGAAAAATTCTATAGCTGCTGCAATAACCCCAGATTCGATTCGAGCCTTGTCATCCTTGACGCATCAATCAAAAAGTCTTTGGAAATGCAACTGTGAAACGTTGTGTTATCTAACAATGTTGCTGTTAATCTCTGTCATATTGAAAATATAAATAAACGGAATTTACCTGAGATAAAAATCGGACAACTCTCCACCGTGACTTGAGAATTCCTTTTTTCTTGTGCCTCACGCACGGCTACCCAGCATTTCAAGGCTTCGATTGAATGAAAAGTAGGCGATGTGCGGGTTTAGTTTACTCGTGTTTCTTTACCACAATGCATTGAATGGTATATTATGTATGCGTGACACTCACTCAAATAGCCTCACTTACAAATCTTTAGTGCAAATGTGATCGAAATAACCTATAGCATAGGTAATAAGAGTGATGCGAGTCCGTCAAAAAGATTGCGTGGACAGCTCCAGTGCTGAAATCTCTTCCTTGTCACTTGCGCGCGTGGAGAGCTTACAGGGCAACTCTGTCGAAAATGCAGCCGTATGTATGCACAGCACAGTTACAGCGAGACCGAAGTTGAACCATGAAGCAATGCTATTCACTATTCGGACCCACACTAACAACGAGCCTTGCTAGTCAGTCAATCGAAAGTATTGAGGAACTAGATAACTTGCAGGCTACTCAATCTAAAATGTTACCTTCTTGATTGGCCGGGGACCAGATAAAAAAACCTGCTTGTGCCAGAATACACTAATAACCAATAACCTCCCAGAAAGGTTGAAACGTCATATATGGGAGTGTTGAGGCTTTTACAGCCCCACTCAAACCTCTCATGAATCAATATCATCATCTCAGACAGCATCATGATTCAATATAGAGATCTATTGGGAGCCTATGGTAAAATTTAAGTTCAGGCATCTTGCAAATGCATTGAAAATTATACTTTGATATATTAAATTACAGCCATGCACATTTAAACTGAGAGGTGAGAGAGGCGATTGAAAATAAATGGGAGTATGGCATAATATCATATCTAATTTGATTTTGCCTGCTTAACCTTACAAACATTGACTTTGTAAACATTGACTTTACAAACATGGCCCTTTCTATCTTTTCAAATATGTTTAATCTGTACTCTGTACTATAGAGGGGGATATAGTCTCTAGCACCTCCCAGGGTGTGGTTCCAGTGCATGGTGGGTTAAATGTAGGCAGAGCCATACATTATTGATGTAGAGGTGAATGCATAGTGACCCATAGGTGTCTGGGGGCTGGCCCTCTCCAGACAGAGCCAGGAGAAGGGAGGAATACTCCGCTTTGTGTAACACACAAAACTTGACCCCTCAGCTAACCCCCCAGTGTCTCTTTGTCCCTTACGTCCATCTCGGGATTTGTCATGAATAAGATATATCTATTTATTGTATTTTGAATTCCTTACCTGTTTCCATTGTTGTTGCAGACTCTCCACCAGTAAAATAGTAAACACACTTTCTAAAATATCAAAAGGTAGAGTTCTCTTGAAGGTGGGACACAAAAATTGTGCAATGTTGAAGTTTTGCTTATAACAATAACAATGTTGTTTTCTGCATATCCGAGTTCCAGATTAGGTCTTGTTACACAGTAAACGTTATGTACTGATGTTCAATTCACTGTCTTAGACTGTCTGTAATATTCATGCCTGTGCACTTTGAGGTCAAAATAAAATGACTCATCATCTTGCAGAGGAGAGACAGCGGAGGAGTTTGAAAGTTCATCAAATATTCTATTGGTCTCACATGAATGTGGTCTTTTAATGAAGATAAACTGAACAGGTCGCGCTAGGTTTGAAGACAGGTGAGAAAACCCTTTACATTGACTTTTCTACCAAGAGGCAGAGTGTGTCACAATATCCTCTCTGCTTCCCTTGGCACCCATACCCTCCATGTGAATGGTAATGGTTGCAGTGCCTTGTGGTCAAGCCAGGATTGATCTCTCTCTGTGTGTGTGTGTGTGTGTGTGTGTGTGTGTGTGTGGTGTGTGTGTGTGTGTGTGTGGTGTGTGTGTGTGTGTGCTTCCCTTTTCTTATACAGACCCTCAACTAAAGTATGAACCTTTAAAATACCTTAAATTTTTTCAGTGTCCTTGCCTTCTGTGATCCTTGTGACCTTGTCATTGTCCCAATGTAGACTACATTTCTTGAATGACTGACTGCTCAGGATTCAAACCAACAGAATGAAAAGCACATCAGCAGGCATTCAGTGCTTTGACATGAAACTCTCTCTCTCTGTCTCTCTCTCTCTCTTTCTCTCTGTCTCTCTCTCTCTGTCTCTCTTGCTAGCTCCCTCTCTCACATGCTCCCCCCCCCCTCTCTCTCAAAACACATCAATATATAAAGCCTAGTCCAGAATATTTTACATATCAAACAACCAGAAAATAGTCTAGGGGATAAATACAGGGTGTCTTAGTCTACAGATGAACCAAATGGAAATGTGAGAATAAAAAGGTTGAGAGCTGCTTGAGGATATGAAGTAATTCAATGCTTTTCTTCTGTATACCATGTAATAAATAGCAAATAACTACAGCGCAAAGACAGTCGGACATATTACACTGTAGCCTGAAGCCTCACACTAAATTCTTCAGCAGCTCAGTCATCCGTTACAGATCTCGCAGAGAAAAAACTAACATCTGTCGGTGTGGCATAGAGTTTGAACAGAGCAAGGAGTCTGGGTAGCCAGGCAAATTACACTGTCGCTAAGGTGATCATTTAGTATCCCCTTTTTTGTTCAAGCTAGGCTGTTGAATTAGTGTAACTGATTTGCCCACAGTCTCTCCTCATTACAAGACAAGTCTTACTGTATCTGTATTTTCTATTTAGTCACGCCCATAACAGATGACAGAACGCTATCTATCAGGTGAGCTGAGGTATTTTTTCTTTGTTTCATCATTCAGAAAAGTTTCACACAGTGTATTCTTAATCAATTCCGGTCACACTGCCCAACACAGTGCCTGTCATAAAATACTATGGAATGTTTATTTAAATATTGATAAAAACTTCTTTTTTTCAGAGAATATGGAAAAAAGGACTTTATAGTTTATTGGTATTCAATGCAGCTCCCATCAGTGGCCTATCAAAACTCACTAATAGACTGAACAGTGAGGGTAGAACTTATTTAGATTTGACCGCCCAGCATGATCTCATTTAGCCTTACATGATTCAATCATTTAACCTGATGCTGTACAGTGTAATACTTTATAAAGTCTTGAAGTGTAATGCTTCACTGTGCAGATAGATTTACAGCCTAGTGCTGCTGAGGAGGAGCTCTCTTCTATTTTTAAAAATCTTCAAATAGCTACAATTGAATATTCAGGTAGAGCAGGGGTTTACACAAAGAGATATATCTCTATGGGTTAACACCCCTCCAAAAATAATCTCACCCAGAATTTGTAGCATCCTTGACCTACGTATGATTGACCCTGGAATGTCTCTCATTCTCTATGAGATGACCCAGATTAGAATGGAGTAGGCTAAATGTTAAACTGTCCCTCATTGTTAGATGGGGTTTCATTTATAAACTTAAAGGGAAAATCCACTCAAAAACGATGTATTTTTTTATTAGTCCACTGTTGATACAGTCCCAAAATGATTTGCATGTCAGTAGTCAAGTTTTCAAGATATTGGACTTTCAATAAGCAAAGTGATGATGCAAAAAGTCCAATATCTTGAAAACTTGACTGCTGACATGCAACATTTTTTAAACATAGCTGTGCATATAGCGATCCTATTAAATTACTAGCGGGCTATTTTATAGACCCTCAATGTTCCAGAATGGGGTGAAAATGATAGCCATAGCGGTCA
This sequence comes from Oncorhynchus tshawytscha, assembly GCF_018296145.1. Classification (NCBI taxonomy): domain Eukaryota; kingdom Metazoa; phylum Chordata; class Actinopteri; order Salmoniformes; family Salmonidae; genus Oncorhynchus; species Oncorhynchus tshawytscha. The sequence continues at coordinate 28,107,877 of NC_056461.1, read as the reverse complement.
GGGAAAAATCCAAACCCGTCTAATTGGAATGAATGACAGTAAGAGGCATAATCCACATTTTAATTATACAGGAAAATTAAAGTAAGGTATGAGATATACCAGAAATTGTTTAGTAGAATTATTGTAAACCTAAAATATTGTCATATAATGATAAATACAGTTTAAAAGGGTTTTCATACACATTTCCTGTATAAATAGCCTCTAAAATATACATAAACACACCATAAATGTAAAACAAGCTGAGAGTGCTATTATATGATACAATATTAATACTTGTGGCATTTAAACTTGTTAACGTCCTATTATCAACTGATTTCAGCCAGTGTATAGCTGTGGATTGACCTCATTGTTTGAATGGAATATTGGCATGTTGGCAGTTAATTAGAAAAATGTATGGAGTCACTCCTCTAAAACTGGCTTGCAAGCTACCTAACAAACAAACATACAGTAAAGATACATTTTTCAAATTCATTATTTTACACAATATCTTATCACAGCACTGGCAAACCATAGTTCACCAACCCCCTGACTAAAATGTCTGACCTTTATACCATCATAAGAAGGTTCATGTCCATTCTAGTATTCCAATTCCCAATTATATGGCTGCACATCCATCCCCTAAACATAGCTTGAATAGGTGTGGGTTGTGCAAATATTGTGAGGGACAATGATGCCAATACTGTTGCCTAGCAACTGAAAGGCTCCCCTTACTGATTTAGAATTGCTACAATTTGTGAATTGTTCAAAAGTGTCAAACATAGTCTCTGCCTTGGGAAGCAGCCCATATTACATCCTCATTATTATCACACCTGACATAATAGAATGTAATGGTAACTGGATTAGGGTCCTAATGCCGAAACGTGACAGAGACTACTGCAGTCAATGGTCTCCTTCATTCAGATGTCAATCTCCATTACAGAACCTCACTACATTGCTGTAAGCACACATACACTGCATCTGGAAACTATTCAGACCCTTTCACCTTTTCCACATTTTGTTACTTTACAGCCTTATTCTAAAGTAGATTAAATAGTTTTTTTCTCATCGGTCTACACAAAATACCCCATAATGACAAAGCAAAAACAGGTTATTAGAAATTGTTGCAAATTTATAAATAAAAAACCCGGAAATATCACATTTACATAAGTATTCAGACCCTTTAGTCAGTAGTTTGTTGAAGCACCTTTAGCAGCAATTACAGCCTTGAGTCTTCTTGGCTTTGATGCTACAAACTTGGCACACCTTTATTTTCAGAGTTGCTTCCTTTTTTCTCTGCAGATCCTCTCAAGCTCTGTCAGGTTGGATGGGTAGCGTCGCTGCACAGCTATTTTCAGGTCTCTGCAGAGATGTTAGATCGGATTCAAGTCCGGGCTCTGGCTGGGACACTCAAGAACATTCAGAGATTTGGCCTGAAGCCACTCCTGCCTTGTCTTGGCGGTGTGCTTAGGGTCGTTGTCCTGTCCTATTGTTATTTAACTGCTGCTGTTTAATTATTTGTTACTTTTGTTTTCTATTTTTTACTTAGGATTTTTTTTACTTAACACTTATTTTTCTTAAAATTGCAATGTTGGTTAAGGGCTTGTAAGTAAGCATTTCACTGTAAGGTCTACAACTGTTGCATTTGGAGCATGTGACAAATAACATTTTATTTTATTTTATTTTATTTGTTGGAAGGTGAACCTTCACCCCAGTCTGAGGTCCTGAGCTCTCTGGAGCAGGTTTTCATCAAGTATTTATTATTATTTTTTAAAAACTTTTATTTAACTGGGCAAGTCAGTTAAGAACAAATTCTTATTTTCAATAACGGCCTAGGAACAGTGGGTTAACTGCCTTGTTCAGGGGCAGAATGACAGATGTTGACCTTGTCAGCTCAGGGATTTGATCTTGCAACCATTTGGCTACAAGTCCAGCGCTCTAACCACTGCCACCCGTAACTCTCTGTACTTTGCTCCGTTCATCTTTCCCTCAAACCTGACTAGTCTCCTAGTCCCTGCTGCTGAAAAACATCCCAACAGCATGATGCTTCCACCACCATGCTTCACCGTAGGGATGGTATTGGCCAGGTGATGAGCGGTGCCAGGTTTCCTCCAGATGTGACGCTTGGCATTCAGGCTAAAGAGTTCAATCTTGGTTTTATCAGGCCAGAGAATATTGTTTCTCATAGTATGAGAGTCCTTTAAGTGCCTTTTGGCAAACTCCAAGCGGGCTGTCATGTGCCTTTTACTGAGGAGTGGCTTTCGACTGGCCACTCTACCATAAAGGCCTTATTGGTGGAGTGCTGCAGAGATGGTTGTCCTTCTGGAAGGAACTCTGGAGCTCTGTCAGCATGACCATTGGGTTCTTGGTCACCTCTCTGACCAAGGCCCTTCTCCCCCGATTGCTCAGTTTGGCCAGGCGGCCAGCTCTAGGAAGAGTCTTGGTGGTTCCAAACTTCTTCCATTTAAGAATGATGGAGGCCACTGTTCTTGTGGACCTTCAATGCCGCAGGCATTTTTTGGTACTCTTCCCCAGATCTGTCCCTCGACACAATCCTGTCTCTGAGCTCTACAGGCAGTTCCTTCAACCTCATGGCTTGATTTTTGCTTTGACATGCACTGTCAACTGTGGGACCTTGTATAGACAGGTGTATGCCTTACCAAATCATATCCAATCAATTGAATTTACCACAGGTGGACTCCAATCAAGTTGTAGAAACATCTCACGGATGATCAATGGAAACAGGATGCACCTGAGCTCAATTTCAAGTCTCATAAGAAAGGGTCTGAAAACGTATGTAAATAAGGTATTTCAGTTTTTATTTTGTATTCATTTGTAAACATTTCTAAAAACCTGTTTTTGCTTTGTCATTATGGGTTATTGTGTGTAGATTGATGAGGGAGTGTTTTATTTAATACATTTTAGAATAAGGCTGTAACGTAACAAAATGGGGAAAAAGTTCAAGGGTTTGAACATTTTCAGACTGCACTGTATAGGTTACCCACTGAAACAAGCATTCTCCACTGGTCAGGGCCTAGGATCTTAGTACTGGTAAATTAGTCTGTGGCTTAACATTCAAAGTCATGCAACATACTCTAACTTGACTGATAAGATGAGAGATGTTGCTTCTTGTAGATTTGATAGGGTCAGGGTTAAGACCAGTTATCCTACACAATGCATAGATACCAAACAATAATTTATACGTATACACTAGATCACTAACCGGGGGCACTGTTTTTAAGCCAAAAAAATATTTTGGGGGCTATATAAATGCATTTATTAACGTCTACATTTGTTTTGTCACATTTATTCTAATACATACACTGATTATACCAAACATTTGGAACACCTTCCACATGGATGCTGGCCCATGTTGACGCCAGTGCTTCCCACAGTTATGTTATGTTGGCTGGACGTCAGAGTTCCGGTATAGCATGTGAATGGAGAAGAAGCTCATGGACGAGGCTCCTACGCATTAGTTCATTTTGCCAAATTTATATTTTGCATTCCACTTTCTTACATATCATATTTGATTGATGAGTACATAAGTTACCTTATTGATTCAAATGTCACACAACCTGAGGAGCAGAAGACCTGTAACTAACGTTTCAACCGTGATGGCAAGCGTGAATGGTAATGGTGCCGACTCCAGTCCAACTGTTACAGAGCCTCATGCGGTCAAACTCCCCACAGATCTTCAGAACCTCCATACGATTCTGGTCTCAGAAATTACAGCAACCATTGCCACTCAGCTCAAAAAAGGCCATCGATGCTGCTCTGGCCCCCTTCTCCGCTGTCCTAGATGGTGTCCGAGCCGCTGCGGATGAAAAAGGCCATCAAATTGACGGCTTTGAACATGACCTGTGTGACTACAGTGACCGCGTAGTAGCCCCTTCGAAAACGGTCGCCCGTCTGAGCTCCGAAAACCAAAATCTGATTGACAAGACTGATTACCTGGAATCCCGTTCTCGCCACTGCAATCTTCGTGTTGTTGGTATACCAGAGAAACGTGAAGGAGGGGACTCAGTTAAGTTCATTTCAGAATTCTTTGCAGATGTGCTGGGTACGGCCATCGTTCCATCAGCCCCGAAGCTGGATAGAGCCCACCGCATTGGCCCCTCCCCAGCGGGCGGAGACAACAACTCCAGGCCTAGAGTGTTTATAGACCGTTTTCACTACTACCGTGACAAGGAGCACATCCTCCAGAGGCAGGGCAGAGACCAGCTACACTTTCCTGACCTCAGCTCGAATGTCGCCAGGAAAATAGCTAAATTCCTCGATGTGAAACGTAAACTTAATGAAAAAGTGAAATTCTCACTCCGCTTCCCTGCTCGTCTGCACATTGAACATGCTGGGGGGAAGCTACAATTCGACTCCCAAGAGGACGCCTTGGTTTCGACAGTCACTTCTGAGCCGTATCTTGGATCTATGACCTACTCTTTTGCCAGGTATCATGCATAGCCTAGCCTCTAAGTCGAAGGTATGTTTAACTTTTACTGCAGGGCCTTTTTTTTCTCTACCTGTTGCCATTCCTTTTCTACTCGGCAGAAACACTAACGTTATTGAACTCTGATAAAAATGACTAATACTGTCTTGTGAGGTTGTCATTTAAGCTACACATTTAGAAGGTCCTTTTTATTTGGCTAGATGGCTAACGTAATAATGCATGGCTACAATTCCAGGCTTTTGCAGAGCTTTCCTCTGTTTTTTTCTTTCTTTTCGTCTAGATACTTACTGAAGGACTTTTCACCACTTTATTACGTCCTATTGATCATTTGTACATGTACAGACACTCCGCCCCTTTTCTTTTTTGTAACAGGGTAACATACTGTGAGACACTTATTTGGCCATCCTTAAGACACATTGTACGTGTTGCACTGATTGAAGACTCCCTGAGTCAGGACAGTTCCTTTACACTGTCATGGGATGTTTGTTTTGTCTGTTGACCTACTTTACCGTTTTGTGAATTATTTTTCAAATGTATTTCATGACTAGTGCTGTGGAACCTCTCCGCGTTAGGATAGGAAGGTTTTCTGTTTATATGCACCGAATCTGCACAAATTTCAACCTGCTGTCTCCATTCACTGGGGAAGGAGACTTTGGGTTTTACGTGGGAGGGGAGGTTGAGGTTTTTTCAGCAGTTTTCTCTGTTATCTTTGCAAATGCTTGATCTGTTTTCACACCTTTTTCGTTTCAATATTTTAGATGGCTAACAATGCTAATAATAGTACTATAAGTAGGCCTAATCCTATTATTTTTATTTTATTTTTAATCTTGGAACACTAAGACAATGAACAATCCTGTCAAGAGGTCTAGGGTCTTCTCTCATTTGAAGTAGCTAAAAGCAGATGTGCTATTTTTTTTTATACAAGAGACCCATTTACGCATTATTAAAGATCACTCATGGCTACAAAACTCCAGGTTTAGTCAGGTTTTTCATTCAGACTTTAACTCCAAAGCCAGAGGGTTTTGGTTAGTAAAATAATACTTTTCTCTACTAATAATGTTATTTCAGACGGTAATGGGAAATATTTCATCATAACTGGCACCATTTGGCACACACCTGTAATATTGTATACGCTCCCAATTTTGATGATGTTGAATTTGCCAATGAGTTGCTGGGGAAAATCCCTTCTCTGAACACCCATCTTTTGATATTTGGCGGGGATCTGAATTATGTTATTAGCCCGGCTTTAGACCCCTCCAACCCCAGAATTATGTGTCCTTCTGCTATGTCAAAGTCCTTCTCAGATTTTATGGTTCAGAATGGGTGTACAGATACCTGGAGATTTCAAAATCCCCAGGCAAGAGAGTATTCTTTCTTTTCACATGTACACCCTTCTTTCTCTCGTATTGACTCTTTCTTTATTGATCATAATTTACTTCCAACTGTCATCTCTTCTGAATATTTACCCATTGTAATTTCTGACCATGGACCTTTAGCCCTCGACAAAGTCCTATCAGGACAAACTCGTACTCCTCTCTGGAGATTCAATGATCTTCTCCTGTCTGATGCAGACTTCTGTAACGTTATCTCCACTTCTATTGATCATCTTCTTTTTTCAAATCAGACAAGCTCTGATTCTCTCTTATGGGAATAATTTAAGGCCTATCTTAGAGGATAAATTATTTCTTATTCTTCTCATTTAAACAAAACTCGGAAACCTAAACTAGAACTCACTAAAGCCATCCTTTACTTAGACCATCAGTATGCCCTGACGCCATCTCCAGAGCTATATGTGCAACGCTTGAACTTACAATCTGAATTCAATCTCTTGTCCACTTCAGATGCAGGTTGGTTACTATTGCATTCACGTGGTACCTACTATGAACATGGCAACAGGGCAAGTTGTCTGCTTGCACAGCAATTAAAATGTAGTGCTGCCGCCCGTCTGATTCCCCAAACTAAAGATTCCTCTCACAGCTTAATTTGTGACCCTACTGGGATCAATGACACTTTCAAATGTTTCTATTCCTCCCTGTATATGTCTGAATTTCCATCAGATACTGCCGATAGGACTACATTTTTGGGTGAACTGGAGACTCCCACAGTTGAGGCTGAAACTGCAGATGACCTTGATTCTCCTCTCAGCCTTGAAGAAGTTATTCAGTCTATCAAGTCAATGCAGAGCATCAAGGCTCCAGAGCCTGATGGGCTTTCAAATGAGTTCTTTAAGAAATTCTATGCCAAGTTAGCCCCTTTACTTTTATCTGTGTATAATGAATCACTTGGTCATGGCTCATTGCCACCTACCCTAACACAGGCTTCAATAGCCCTTCTCCTTAAGAAGGGGAAAGACCCTACTTCCTGTTCTTCATTTAAGCCCCTAAGCCTCCTTAATGTGGATGTAAAGGTGCTGGCGAAGGTGAAAGCGAGGCGTCTGGAAGTAGTCTTACCAAGACTCATATCACATCAACAAACTGGCTTTATAAAGGACAGATATTATTTTTTTACATTTGGATCATGTTTAACATGATTTATTCTAAACAATTCTCCAACTCCCCTGAGATGGTAATCTCCCTAGAAGCAGAGAAGGCATTTGACAGAATTGAGTGGGAGTAACTATTTGCTGTTCTTAACTTCTTGGCGCACCCATCTCGTTAGCGAGTTCATTTTCGTCAACATCCGCTGAATTGCAAATCGCCAAATTCAAATTAAATTACTAAAAATATTTAATATTCATGAAATCACAAGTGCAATATAGCAAAACACAGTTTAGCTTGTTGTTAATCCACCTGGCGTGTCAGATTTCAGAAAAACTTTACAGGAAAAGCTTCCCAAGCATTTATGTTAGGACATCTCTCTCAGCAGACAAAACATTACAAACAGCCAGCAGCAAAGTAACTTGGTCACGAATGTCAGAAAAGCAATAAAATGAATCACTTACCTTTGATGATCTTTGGATGTTTGCACTCACGAGACTCCCAGTTACACAATAAATGTTCCTTTTGTTCGATAAAGATTATTTTTATATCCAAAAACCTCCATTTGGTTGGCGAGTTTGGGTCAGAAATCCACAGGTTCATGCAGGTCATGACGGGCAGACGAAAATTCCAAAGAGTATCAGTAAAGTTCGTAGAAACATGTCAAATGTTTTTTTTATAATCAATCCTCGGGTTGTTTTTACAATAAATAATCGATGATATTTCAACTGGACGGTAGCTTTTTCAATAGGAGAGAGAGAGAAAATGTCTGCTCCAAGCTGTTGCGCATGCAAAACTCTGCTGGCACCCTGCCATCCACTGACGCGATGTGATCGTTCTCGATCATTTTTCAGAATAAAAGCCTGAAACTATGTCTAAAGACTGTTCACACCATGTGAAAGCCATAGAGAAAGGAATCTGGTTGATATCTCTTTAAATGGAGGGAAGGCATGCAATGGAACAGAGAGGCTTCAGGAAAAACAGCACTTCCTGATTGGATTTTCCTCAGGTTTTCGCCTGCAATATCAGTTCTATTATACTCACAGACAATATTTTGACAGTTTTGGAAACTTTAGAGTGTTTTCTATCCTAATCTGACAATTACAAGCATATTCTAGATTCTGGGCCTGAGAAATAGGCGGTTTCATTTGGGTACGTTTTTCATCCAAACATCAAAATACTGCCCCCTACACTCAAGAGGTTAAAAAATGTGGATTTGGGGACAAATTTAGCTCATGGATCCATCCCTTGTATACATCTCCCCAGGCCAGTGTCTGTACCAATGACACCTGTTCTAATTATTTTGCCCTGGAACGTGGGGTACGCAAAGGCTGCCCACTGTCCCCTTCATTATTTGCCATCGCTCCTCTTTCCAAGGTGTAACACGGGAAGGAGTTGAATATAGGTAATCATGATATGCAGATGATTGGTTACTCTATGTGAATAACCTTGTTTACCTTCTATCCTTTCTATTCTGGAGAACTTTGGCTCCTTCTCCAGTTACAAGCTGAATCTCCAGAAAAGTGAGTGTTTCCCAAACAATCCAGCAGTGCTACAGCTCCAGCAGACAGACTTGCCCTTTCAGCTTAGCCGCTCTGGTTTCAAATACCTTGGAATGAACGTAACTTGTTCATTACATGCTCTTTTTTTCTGCAGACTTTGTTCCCCTTCTTACGCAAATTAAACAGATTTTCAGAGATGGGGTAGCTTACTATCACTTATAGGAAGGATTAATGCTGTAAAAATGAACAGTTTACCCAAATTCTTTTATTTATTTCAATCTATCCCATTGTTTTTACGAAAGTGTTTTTTTAAAGTCAATCAATCAGGCTGTTACCACATTTATCTGGGGAGGAAAGGTATCCAGAGTCAGTAGATGTTTACTTCAGAGATGCAAGTTTAGTCGAGGGCTGGCACTACCCAACTTTTTATAATGTTACTGGGCAGCCAACTTTCAGAATTTCAGATGTTGTTACATGCTCCAGATACCCCATAGTGCCACCTAGAGGCACATTCTTGTATTTATTATTCTCTTCCTGCTTTACTCTGCTCTTCTCTCCCAACATCCCCCCTCTCGCTATACTCGCAATCCTGTAGTGCTTTCCACACTTAAGATTTTGTACCAGTTTCAACATCATTTTAAATTCTCCGCTGCATCTACTATGGGTCCTGTTGATGAGAATCACTTATTCTCTGCTTCTCTAATAGATAATGCTTTATCTTACCTGACAAGGAAAGGTATTAAGTCCTCCCAAGACTTATATGTAAATATAATTTTTTCTAGTTTTCACAACCTGGCCTCTAAATACTCTTTGCCTCCATCTTACTTTTTCCTTTTCCTTCAAATTAGGCATTGTGTCTCCTCCCAATTTTATGGCTTCCCTGCTCCACCCCCTTTTCAACCCTGGGATGTCATATTGACTCCATTACCTTGACAAAAATTAATAACTTCTCAGATCTATCTACGTATTTTGTCAGTATTTTGGCAAATACTCCACCAACAAAATTAAATCTGCTTGGGAAAGGGAAATAGGTGTTGAATTTACACAGGAGTGGTGGGATGAGGCGATTGATAGAGTACGCGCCACTACATCTTGTGCTTGTCTTGGTCTCATACAATTTAAGGTTTTACAGAGGGTGCATTTTTCCAAATCCAGACTGACATATATCCAAATGTAAATGATGAGTGTGATAGATGTCATGTCTCACCATGGGACCTTAGTCACATGTTCATTCAATGCTCTAAACTACAAAATTCCTGGAATTCTATTTTTAAAACTTTATCTGAGGTGCTTGAAATTAACCTTCAGTGTTGTCCCTTGATAGCTGTTTTTGGTATTCCAGAATACATGTTCTCCTTGGACCCCAAACATGCAGATATTGTTACTTTTACATCGTTCTTAGCTCGACGTAGAATTCTTCTCCCGTGGAAGTCTGCTCAGCCCCCCTCTACTTCCCAATGGCTCAACGATGTAATGTTCTTCCTAAAGCATGAGGAAATGAAGTATTCTCTTAGGGGTTCCAATGATACATTTGTTAGAAAATGGCAAACATGTATATCATATTTTAATGGCTTGCAGAGGCATCTGATGATGTGCTTTAAGGTTTCCCAGTAGACATTACCAGTAGTCATTATATAATAGGTACAGTCATCAATATAATGCTATCCAGTCCAAGCAAGTTTGTCTAAGGTTTATTGATCATGTATTTATTTCTGTTGAAGTATTTTGAATCTGTATTGAGTTGTTTGTATCCCCCCCGTAGTCTTGATTGTTTATCTGTTGTGAAATCTCTGTAGAATTTTTGTTTTCTAGGACCAAATTGAGGGAGGGTGTGGGATGGGTTAGCTATATGGGGTGATCAGGGTGGGTGGTTGGAAGGTGTTTGAGGGTGGGTGGTTGGGAGGGAGGGAATCGAGGTGGGTGGACTGAGGTAGGGCGGAGAGGTAGGGAAGGGTCAGGGGGGTTGGGTGGATGTGTTGTATGGAGGGAGGGTGGTTGGGACATGATAAAATCTTTGTACGTACATTTTGTAAAACTTGAATTAAAAAAAATATATAGATTAAAAAAAAAAGTTGTCTGGATGTCCCTTGGGTGGTGGACCATTCTTGATACACACGGGAAACTGTTCTTAACTCAAACCGGTGCGCATGGCGACCTACTATCATACCAATACCAGTAGGCGACCTACTATCATATTCAAAGGCACTTAAATCGTTTGTCTTGCCCATTCACACTCTGTCTCAAGGATTAAAAATCCTACTTTAACCTGTCTCCTCCCCTTCATACACAAGGATTTGAAGTGGATTTAACAAGTGACATCAATAAGGGATAATAGCTTTCACCTGGATTCACCTGGTCAGTCTATGTCATGGAAAGAGCAGGTGTTCTTAATGTCTTGTACACTCAGTGTACTGTACAACTTAATGCATAATGTAAAATTATAGTACATGAGCTAAACATAAAAATGAGAAAAATATATTCCTTAAAGTATAATATATAATGTTTTGAAAGTTTTCATTTTACTGTCCCCATAAAATAACAAATACTTAATTTTAAAAACATGTCATTTTATGCTTGAAACGAATAATTGAAATACTGTAGAATTCCATTCATTCCTATGGAGGACTGCCTCTTCTGGGGAGTGCCAATATGGCCAACCAGTGGCTTCAAAGCCTCTCAATGGCCTATACATAGCATCAGCAATCCAAAGTTTATATATGTACATCATTGATACCAACACTAATGTACTGAACAAATAATAAGCCAGTGGCCTTAGTTAAATTACACATTGACTGGTTGAGTTAGCTAGATGGAATCTATAGATGGTGACTCCTGCCAAGCAGTTGATTACAATGCTTTGTGGCCTCTGAAGGAAGAGAGGTATACATGAGGATTCCATTGCTTTATCTGTTTGACTCCATCACCAAGTCAATAGTTCACATACGATGGAAGAAACCATGCGGAATGGTGCTTGTCTCCTTGGGTAGGAACATTTCAATCTTAAGGTTTGGACCGTTGTATTTTACAGTTTATACATTAACAAGGCTCGGTGATGGTGCATCATAGTATAGTAAGCTGAGCCACCAGTGTGGACCTGCCACACAGTCATTATGGACACAAACATCCATTAGTACCAGGGAGAGGAGGGCCAGGCAGAACCGCTGACAGCTTGAGCAGTGAATTTAATTATGTGTCACAGGTTTCTGCCTATTTATGGCATGGCTGGAGAGCCGAGGACAGGCTGTAACTCTGGTGAGCACAGCAGGAGATTTATGTCATTTATCTCTGGAAGAAGAAAATAAACCAAACATAATTTCGAAGCCTGGACCCTAGGATGTGGGAAAGAAAATGCATGTACTGTACCTACATGCCAAGAATATGGGCGGAAAAAGAGAACAGAGTGAAATGTAATGATTCCCCTGGTTTCATTAACTGTGTAATTTCCCAAATGCTGAGGGGATTAACGTGAGGAGACATTTTATTGACACAATCAATTAGTTATTTTCTATTTAAACACTGTCATGACCAGCTGTGTGTACATCTCATAACTTTACATTCTGTTGATGGATATCAAATATGGATAAATGTGGTACAGAAGCACCAATGGTCCATACGGTCTTCAGAAATGAGGCATTGGGCAGAGTATCTGCCACATCTCCACCTAAATTGGAGAGAGAGAGGAAGCAGGAGGATGATGGGCGGGTGGGTGGTATTTGTACAATGTTAATCAAGTTAATGCTTCCTCTCTGACACAATGTAAATGAAGAACCATCTGAAGAAATGCAATTAGCAGCTTACAATAATAACTAACAGATGATCAAACTGTGTACAGTAATGCTTCATCCTGGAAATGCTGCCTCCATAATCTACAGACCACCAGTAGTGATTTGAAGAATTACTATTGATTTCTGTGTATGAATGATGGAAGAATGATAGAAAAGCATCATCACTATAGTTGTTCCGGGATTCATCAAATGGCATTGAGGAGTATACCACCTCAGTCATCGGCTTCATCAATAAGTGCATTGACAACGTCGTCCCCACAGTGACTGTGCAGACATATCCCAACCAGAAGCCATGGATTACAGGCAACATCCACATCGAGCTAAAGGCTAAAGGTGACACTTTCAAGGAGTGGGACACTAATCCGGATTTATAAGAAATCCTGCTATGCCCTCAGACGAACCATCAAACAAGCATAGCATCAATACAGGATTAAGATTGAATCATACTACACCAGCTCTGACGCTCGTTAAATGTGGCAAAGCTTGAAAACTATTACTGACTACAAAGGGAAACCCAGCTGCGAGCTGCCCAGTGACGCAAGCCTACCAGATATTCACTGATATTTTCAAACTCTCCCTGACCGAGTCTGTAATACCTCTGTTTCAAGCAGACCACCGTAGTCCCTGTGCCCAAGGAAGCGAAGGTAACCTGCCTAAATGACTACCACCCCGTAGCACTCACGTTGGTAGCCATGAAGTGCTGTGAAACGCTGGTCATGGCTCACAACAACAGCATCCTCCTGGATACCCTAGACCCACTCCAATTCGCATACCGCCCCAACAGATCCACAGATGATGCAATCTCAATTACACTCCACACTGCCCTTTCCCACCTGGACAAAAGGAACACATACTGCATGTGAGAATGCTGTTCATTGACTACAGCTCACCAGTTACCCAAGTCATAGACTGCTTTTTCTGCTACCGCACGGCAAGCGATACTGGAGTGCCAAGTCTAGGACCAAAAGGCTCTTTAGTACGTTCTACCCCCAAGCCATAAGACTGCTGAACAATTTATCAAATGGCCACTGGACTATTTATATTGACATCCCCCCTCCTCCATTTGTTTTTTACACTGCTGCTACTCGCCGGCTTATTATCTACAGTATGCATAGTCACTTCACCCCTACCTACATGTACAAATGACCTTGTCTCACCTGTACCCCTGCACATTGACTCGGTACCGGTACCCCCTGTATATAGCCTCATTATTGTTATTTTATTGGGTTACTTTTTATTATTTTTTATTTTATTTTATTTGGTAAATATTTTCTTAACTCTTTCTTGAACTGCACTGTTGGTTAAAGGCTTGTAGGTAAGCATGTTGTATTTGGCGCATGTGACAAATAAAGTGTGATTTGATTTGATTGAAAGCAGAAAAATACTCTGTCTTGTTCATTGAGTTTACAGACTTAAGACAAAAAGTTGACTGAAAACGTTCTACTTTCATAAGTAGGCCTATAGATGTATTTTTAAGCATAGAGTAATTACAGTACTTGCTGAGAAGAAATGCATAGCTGGAACACATATCTTAATATAGTCTTGGTAAGGATTAAATGCAACCCAGTCATCTATGAAATAGAGCAAATTGAATTAGAATGGATTCTTGTACCATGATCTAATTAATTTATTTTAAGTATTCAGTTAAATTAAGAAAATTGCTGCTTCAAGCAGTAAAAAGAAAAACAGGGTTACTGTCAAAAATAGATATGTTTAAATGTTATTTATAAACCCAGCTGAAAACGGTGTCTGACAGCAGTCTGACAAAGGCTTTGTCTATCTCTCAACATGAGAAAATCTCTACTGATAGAAGAGGAGATGAAGAAATGAGCCAAGAATGGCCACCTTTGATAACCTAATTTGACTGCTGCTGCTGGCCTCTTAGTTGATTAATTATTTAATTTGACAAGTTACCATCTGAGACCTACTTCCATGAAAGAGACTGGACTCGGGAAGGCAAGACTGCCTCATTTTACCTCAAAAGAGTAAGTAGTAAGAACAGCATTGTCATGACGTTGCCCTGTTGGGTGAGGTTTATTTTTATTTATTTTATTTTATTTATTTCACCTTTATTTAACCAGGTAGGCAAGTTGAGAACAAATTCTCATTTACAATTGCGACCTGGCCAAGATAAAGCAAAGCAGTTCGACACATACAACAACACAGAGTTACACATGGAGTAAAACAAACATACAGTCAATAAATAATACAGTAGAAACAAGTCTATATACGATGTGCGCAAATGAGGTGAGATAAGGGAGGTAAAGGCAAAAAAAGGCCATGGTGGCAAAGTAAATACAATATAGCAAGTAAAAACACTGGAATGGTAGATTTGCAGTGGAAGAATGTGCAAAGTAGAAATAAAATAATGGGGTGAAACAACCCCCCCATAAATACCTTTCACTCTTTTCTCTCCTATCTACAGAATGTACTCTTGGAAAGCCCGTTGTTAACTTATAGAGTATGGTAACATCAAAAGTTTGGGGAATGGAACAATATTTCCCTTTCTCAACCAGTTGAAAGTGTCCGTTGGTACTTAAAGAATATGATGTCAGATCAGTTGGTGTCTGGGACATTATATCTGATGATAGGACAACATAAATTATATCTCGTAAAGTCTACACATTCTAGTATATCAGATTCACATGGAATTTTTGTGCAATTTAAATGTTTAAATATGAAACTATTTGTATAAAGATGAAATGTAATTTTAGCCTCCTAAATAAGATAATTGTTTCATTGTAAAACGTAGGCCCACTCAGTGGCCATGTCCAAGTGAACCGACATTGGTTGAGAACTATGAAACATGCCTTTCTCTCCTCCAGTACAAAAGCCAGTTGACGGAAGTCAACCTTAGTTTCCAACGACATGAGGACTGGTATCCATACATTTAAATGGGCTAATTTCAACTAAAACCTAACGAAATTAACATTTAGTTCCCAACGACGTGAGGACTGGTGTCCATATGTTTAAAAGGGTGAATTTTAACATAAAGGTGACCATCACCACACTGGAAGAATGAATTTCGACTAGACCAGCCAGAATACAGCGCAAGCTGATTATGGCAACTTGGTATGAACTTCAAACAAGTATCGAGTTTATCAGCTGCAGCTGTAAACGTACGTGGCCTAGGAAAGGACAGACAATCTCCTAATAATGACAGGGTACTTTAATGTATCTGCTCTACAACACTACAACCAGAAAGATTACTCAAAGAATGGCGATCTCTGATGGGTAAACCAGTCTTCCATCTTCGACCCATCTTTCGAAGCGCAGCTCAGAGTAAATATATATATCTTGCATTTTCCTCTTCCAAATGGGCGGTTATTAGAATGTATGGATGAGATTCTGTATATACTGTAGCATAGCTTCGCAAGGTCCGATAGCGTTTCAATACCTTTGTCCCTCAGTCTTCCCGCTCTTTCATTCAAACCCAACCCCCTTCCTTTGTGTAACCAGCCATCATATCGGGTTAGCCCACTAGGGGCTTTTCATGACATGATCAGTAATCGATGTGTGATCAATCCTGTGTATATGTGTCACGAACCTCGCCGAAGAGGGTGCCTCTTCCTGTTCGGGCGGGGCTCGGCGGTCGTCGTCGCCGGCCTATTAGCTGCCATCGATTCCCTTTCCGTTTGTTTTGGTTATTGGTTAATTGGGTACACCTATTTTGTATTAGGGTTTGTTTGTAGGGTATTTAAGGGCACTAGGCCCGCTGGGTATTTGTGCGGGCTTGTTAATTGTTACTCTGTGTTTGTTGGTGTGATTTATTTCGTGTCTTTATTCTCCGGTCTATTTTGTCCTGTTGTTTTGGACTGGCAACTTATATGCGCCCTGTGTGTTGGCGTGATCGTTTTGTTGCACTGGTGAAATAAATTTGACAAACGACAGAACCCTGCTCTCTGCGCCTGATTCCACCCACCACTCCTAGTTAATCGTAACAATATGTAATTCTGTGTGATGATTTAGGTATTTAGTAAATAAATAATTAAGCCAATTTGTGCATTGCTGATTCAACTTATTAGCTAGGGCTCGTGCAGATAACCAAGTAATTACGACAATCAAAATGAGATGGCGATCGAGGTGGCGATTAATAACTGACTGTTATTGATATAAAAGATCTTCAGATCTTTAAGAGAGTGGATTCGGGAGATAACCGCTCTATATAAATTAATGCTTCCGTGGTGCCCCAGGTCATTAATGGGTTAATTGTTGCATGGTTTAGTTCAATCACGTAATCAATTAAACGTTAGGTAATCGATTTGATAAAATAGCATGTCATATAATTGAATCAGTCAGAGACACGACAGCATGCATGACAGAAACTAATTTATTCCTTGAGCATATCTAAATACAATTCTGCTCAACATGTCTGTTCTATTTCCGGTAGGAAGTTCATTGTAATTTAGCAATATCTCTTTGATTTACTGTGTGGGCACTTCACTGATGATTACCTTCATAAAAGCGGTGATGCTTTAAAAGTTGGACAGTAATTAATTGAAAGTGCATTAGCTGTAGAGTAAGGAGAGAGACGGATCCCATCTTACCGTGGCAAAAATCCAATAATCCGCTTTTCTGTGGTTGAATATTTTATAGCACTACTTCCTGTAAAGGAAATAGGTATAACCAGAACCTGATGTTGTGATGAACAGAGCATTCAAACTTGCCAGTGTTAGGTGTTAGGTCATGTAACACGTGACACATGACTGCTTTCCATTGCATGCTTTTGCAACCAATTGAAGGCTGTCTGATTACTTGGCTCCTTTCATTTGCTGATGTAGGATTGATAATTGGAGTTGATTATCATTGATTAGTCATGCCTGGACTGTGTCTATAAATTCCTGTCTGTCACGTGACCTGATTGCATGTCCTGGAATAAAGTCACGTCCTGTTGAGCTACGTATGCCCGTGTCCAAGTCTTATCTTTCATATAGCTGCTGTTCCACTCTCCGAACACTCCAACCTTCATATTGGAAGGGCCAGGCATTACTAATCATGATAATCAACTCCAATTCTCACTCTTCCACTGATACGGATTTGGGTGTGGACGCACAGAGGAAGGAACTCCATGGAGTGAACACCAGCTCTACCTTGTATGTAAAATAAAATAAATGCCTGACCTTTTACCTGGTCTTGGTGTCACGCCTGCTCCCACTCTTCTCCCCTGGCGCTCGAGGGCACCAGGCTCCCCAGCATTGCGCATTCCTGCCTTTCCCCGTCACGCGCATGAGCATATTATTGCACTCACCTGCACTCAATCACCTGTTTATTACCTGCCCTATATTTGTCAGTTCCCCATCTCTGTTCCCCGCTGCTGCATTGATTGTCGAAAGTCGTTGTTTGCTGTGTGCTGGCGCTGTGCCTGTCTTGTTTCATGCCTGTTCTTCATTAAATGTTGACTCCCCGTACTTGCTTCTCATCTCCGGCATCGGTCCTTACACTTAGTCTGGGCCCGGTTTCCCAAAAGCATTTTAAGGCTAAGTTCATTGTTAGAACAATATCTTTGGCTCAAACAAGGAACTTAGCCATAAGAGGCTTTTAGGAAACCAGGCCCTGCTAATTTCCATATTTGCCAGCTCATCCAGGATTCGTAAAACCTACAGAATGCCCAACCAGATTTCTTAGAACCTTAGAGGACTTCCTCTCTAATGAACACTTTGGCATACACTTGGCATTGTTAAATTGCCATCACAACCATAAATCAACAACTGTGCCATGTTACTGTGCCCTATTAACCAGAATAAATGAGAACTATATACACTGCTCAAAAAATTAAAGGGAACACTAAAATAACACATCCTAGATCTGAATGAATGAAATATTCTTATTAAATACTTTTTTCTTTACATAGTTGAATGTGCTGACAACAAAATCACACAAAAATTATCAATGGAAATCAAATTTATCAACCCATGGAGGTCTGGATTTGGAGTCACACTCAAAATTAAAGTTGAAAACCACACTACAGGCTAATCCAACTTTGATGTAATGTCCTTAAAACAAGTCAAAATGAGGCTCAGTAGTGTGTGTGGCCTCCACGTGCCTGTATGACCTCCCTACAACACCTGGGCATGCTCCTGATGAGGTGGCGGATGGTCTCCTGAGGGATCTCCTCCCAGACCTGGACTAAAGCATCCGCCAACTCCTGGACAGTCTGTGGTGCAGCGTGGCGTTGGTGGATGGAGCGAGACATGATGTCCCAGATGTGCTCAATTGGATTCAGGTCAGGGGAACGGGCGGGCCAGTCCATAGCATCAATGCCTTCCTCTTGCCACTTGTGTGGGTTGTAGACTCCGTCTCATGCTACCACTAGAGTGAAAGCACCGCCAGCATTCAAAAGCAAGTGACGTCACCGATTGAAACGCTATTTAGTGCGCACCACCGCTAACTAAGCTAGCGTTTCACATCCGTTACACTTCCTAAGTGGACAGTTTGATTTCACAGTAGTGTGATTGACTTGGAGTTACATTGTGTTGTTTAAGTGTTCCCTTTATGTTTTTGAGCAGTGTATATACAGTATGTCCTACCAAATGAACATGAAAAAGTAATGACTATAATGTTTAATAAATCAACATGACACAAGATAGGCCTACTTTATTATGTGGTCAAAAACGGACTGTTACGTAAGGTAATATGTGACGTAATTTGGAGGTAATGCTTGAAAACAGAGAGCTGCAGGGAAACATCCACTATCTCACTGATCTAATTACCCTCTTCCGCACGTCCTCACAAATTACTGTACGCCTGTCTCCCCAAATCACCAGCTGAATGAGCAAGTAAAAAGTGACTCTCTCCATGGCACATGACACCTCGCAAAAACACAGAAAAAGGATAGATGTGCAATGGCTACATGATCTCATCGATTCCCTGCACTCAAGTTTGTTTTCATCAGATTCAGCACCAATGAACCCAGCAGTGGTTCCTGAGATCGGTGCATCAAGTCTGACACCAACAGGCTCCTAAAATGCTGCTATCCACAAGCCATAAGACTGCTAAATAGCTAACTAAATAGCTAACAAATTGACTACATGGATTATCTGAGTTGACACAAAATGGCACTGTCTCTATGCACACTCACAAGGCCCTGCACGTTCACGCACACTGACACTCCAACACACAAACACTCACTCTATAATTTGCTCACACACATATCGTACATTTATACTGACTACACACACACACCCACTCATATGCAATCATCATATACGCTGCTGCTACTCTGTTTATTATATATCCTGATGCCATTGCCTAGTCACCTTACCCCTATACATATCTACCTCTATCACTCCAGTAGCCCTGCACATTGTAAATATGGTACTGGAACTGACTCACCCTGTATATAGCATGCTTACTTACTTTCTCTGTTCTTCTTATTTGAATTGTTTATTTCTTGTGTGTTTTTGTTCTACCTTATTTGTAGTATTACACTGTTATTGATTACTGCATTGTTGGGGTTAGAGCTAGCAAGAAAGGCCTTTCACTGTACTTGTGTATGTGACATTAAAACTTGAAACTGAACTGAAAATTGACGCGGGGGAGACACAAGATAAAGTCATATGTCCATCACACCCAAAATGCATGTGTCGTCTCATCGCTCCAGCAATGATGCTCTAATGACATTTAGTCAGAAAGACAGGATCAGCTTGCATGCATAATTGATTGTGTCGCTGGGCCAGATGAAAAATGGGCATGCTGTTGTGCGCGATGAGAGTCGGAAAAGTGTTTCCCTTTGGCTTCATCCTAATGTGGAAGGAAATGGACTGCCACTTATCGAAGATGCACTGTTATGGATGCCTTGTTTGTTGTTGGTTGAACTCATCCTGTTGTTGGCATGGATACAGTGTAAAAAGAGAGGGTGCGACAAAGAGAGAGGAGAGGTCAAGAGGCTGACTACATGAATAAGGCTGTCTGGCTGGCGATATGGCCTCATGGTGAGGCTGTGCACCTAATTGGACAAGAAGAGCATAGCAACAAGAAAAGCCATACCTACTGTATAAACTTTAATCCAAGACAAAAGACTCCACATCCCATGGATTTAGTTTGATTCTAATGTTTTTATGTTTAAAGTATTTTACACTTTCAATACACAGATGGCTGGATCATCTGCTTCATCTACTCTCGCCTCATACCCAGCAGGTCTTTTTTAACCTTGTCCATGCTCTTTTCTTGCAGATTTTCAAATGTGTTTGAAAAGATGAACAGGACTGTTGTTTGGAAGCAGATAGGACAGCTTTTTGTAGCTAGAGCAACTAGACTGAAATGACAGCAACAATATAGGCCTAAGAGTTTAATTAACAGCTTCTAGCTGTTTGTCTGTGTGTTGTTGAATAAGAAAGCTGGATATGTGGATAGATGGGTGGATATGTCGGATATTCCCTTCTGATAGTATATTTCCTTTGCTTATATCTGATGTGAAATTGACTTGGACTCGTAACGCACTGATTACTGTCATTTTTATTTGGGATATATTTCTCTGAGATGGGTGTAGCTCCCTCCAGTAGCCACGAGCACAACCGTTCCTTGATTTTAACTGGCGGCTTTATTCTGTAGTTTTAGTCAGAATTATCACCTTCCATGAGAACTATAAAGTAAATGAAAATACAGTTAAGCACACTCTTACAACTTTCTTGTCTTACGAGTGACTTATTAGCTTGATATAACTCTGAAGTGCTTACATACAATAACAGTTTAGCCGGCGCTGTAACAGTATCAGATTAAACACATGAATAAAGGAAGAATACCTCATTGGCTGCTTATTACAGAAGGTAGGAAATCAAAACTTCACACCTTTTATTCCTGGCATGAATTCACGCTTCATCCTTAATTATTATAATGTTTCCATCCTAACATACACACTTCAACCTTTACCAGCCGATGACATGAAAACTTAGCTAACACAGTGCGGGATTGTCTTCACTCCAAAGGTGTGTTGCTACGATAATGTACAGTTATTAGCCACGTAGTTCCGCTTGTCTTAACATTTCCCCCGCATAGCGAACACGTAAACAATTCAAACAAAAAACAACGACATAGACTTACAGGTTAATTGTCAGTTACAATGGGTATTTTGCATACAATTATGAGGGCTTCTCGAAAGGATGGATATGTGGTGGTGTGACTGTGTTATATGATGTACTGTAGTGTTTCAAATTTTGTTTTATGTGTAATATAAATGTCTTAATGTGTTTGGACCCCATGAACAGTAGCTGCTGCCTTGTCAGGAACTAATGGGGATCCCTAAAAAAAATATAAAAAAAAAATGGCTAAAATAGCTATAAAGCATGTAAAGTGGAAATTCAGTATGCTTTTCTATTTAATATTAAATTCCTGTGGCCCATTCCTTCAAACTGAGATCAAAAAGGCCTGGAGGAAGCAGGGTTTTTATGAGCATTGACACATTGCTATGGATTATTTATTATGATTACTGTATATATATATATATCAAAGTTTGAACACACCTACTCATTCAGGGATTTTTCTTTATTTTTACTATTTTCTACTTTGTAGAATAATAGTGATGACATCAAAACTATGAAATAACACATTTGGAATCATGTAGTAACCAAAAAGTGTTAAACAAATCAAAATATATGTTATTTTTGAGATTCTACAAAGTAGCCACCCTTTGCCTTGATGACAGCTTTGTACACTCTTGGCATTCTCTCAACCAGCTTCATGGGGTAGTCACCTCTTGATTCTGCCTTAGGGTTTTATTACTGGACCCCCCAAGTAACGTCAAATGTAGAATTCTAATGTGCCATCTCACTGGACCAAAAAACAATTCCGACAATCGACTGGGCACATGTTTCAAAGGAAAATAGATGGACCAAAACACATTGCTGTACAGCAAAAACCATGTCCCTCTTTTAAATATAGGGGAAAGCATTTTCTCTTCTCACCGTTATGCATTTTCCAACACTATAGATTTTGCTGTCAGGAAGTGAGTGGTAGCTGGTGAAAAGGCTTTCACCCTGTTGTCATGACGTTGCCCTCTTTGGGTACAGCAAGCCCCATCCCCCTCTCCCTGTCTCCTACACCCAGGCTACTGTGGTCAGAAAGAGGTTGTAAATTCCTGGAGGAGATAATCTCCTCATGGCCACTTTATAGAGAGTGAGTAGAGTTTTCATAGAAGAGAACAAAGGAATTTATTCCACCTCACAGAACTTGAGGTCTGAACAACATTCATGTTCTGGAAAGATCGGTGAAGAATCCAGCTACGAACGGGTCCGTTTGGTACATTTTTGTGAAACTCATGGGAGTCAAAACGGCAACATTACCATAACGCTGTTTATATAAAAGCCTCAGATATGAGGTTTACATCTAATTGTTGTATAAGATGAATGAGTGAGGGTGATACTGTTTGTAAAATTGTGTAATGTGATTTTGGACTGTTTAATGAAGGAAACTCCAATTCCCTTTTGAGTTTAACTAAATCAGAGGACCACCCATGAGCACAGTTAGGACCTTGCGTCATGAGACAGCTATTTCTGCAATTCCGAATAAAACCCCTACCATGAGAATTTCTCAACAGACCATGTTTCCCTCAATTACTAGAGGACAAAGGTTGCAGACCAGCTTACCTCCATAATGAGAGGGCCAAGGTTTGAGAAGATGGCTGAATCTTTTAACCATACCATGTGGTTAAACTCTTAGACTATCGATACCGACAGAATAAGAACAAGTCTTTGATATTAATTACTAGTCTGCAGCTAGGAATTCGGAATCATTGAACGCAAATACCGACAACTGCCGAAACATCTATCCATAACGACATTAATGAATGTCACTCTGAACTATCCATTCTAACCACGACAGAGAGGGCGGACAAACTCTCCAACAGAAAATAACTTTTCAACAGAGACCCCGACGACACACTGAGCGTAAATATATTTATTGATTGCAATTGTTCCCGAATGAGTGAGCGTTAATGTGCAAAGGATTAGCATTTCAATTGTTATAATTATCAACTGTGTGTTGTCTTATCTCAGTCGACCCCCACTTCCCTTTTGTACACCAAGCCGCTATGTCGGTTTACCCCACTAGGGAAAGTCTGTTATCATTTCCTTGTAACTATCTACTGTTTGTTTATACATATCTGTGAATTACTTAGTAAGTAAATAAATTATTTTAAGACAATTGATGTATGGATGTCTCATAGTGAAGACTGGGTTCGTACAGATAACCAACAATTTACGATGTTTGGAATTAGACTAACGTGAGGTAAAATAAATAACTCATTAATTAACCTGTTGATCCTAACCCCTACTTTTTCGAACATTCTGTTAAAAATCGCGCAACATTTCGGCGTCCTGCTACTCATGCCAGGAATATAGTATATGCATATGATTAGTATGTGTGGATAGAAAACACTCTCACGTTTCTAAAACTGGTTAAATCACCGCTGTGACTGTAACTGATCACTGAAAACTGAAAAAAATATCCATGCGCCACTTGCATGTATTGTTCAAGGGGCACGAAATTAAATAGGGCCGAGATTGCAAGTCCTACAGCTTCCACACGATGTCACCACTCTTGTCAATTGCCTTCTCGTTGTTTCTTGGTCAAACGAGTTAGAGAGACCACTTTCCATCCGGTCTCCGACAGGACGTTATGGAAGAGAGATTTTGGAAGATGATTTGAAGACGTGGAGCTATTGAATACACATCGCCTCGTGATCAATTTGATAGATTATCAACGTTTACTAATACCTAAAGTTGGATTACAAAAGTATTTCGAAGTGTTTTGTGAAAGTTTATCGTCAACTTTTTTAATTAAAAAAAATGACGTAGCGTTTTGAAACGGTCTTTTTTTCTGAATCACACAGTTTCCATAGATGGATATTTTGGGTATATATGGACCGATTTAATCGAAAAAAAGACCCAATAGTGATGTTTATTGGACATATAGGAGTGCCAACAAAGAAGCTCGTCCAAGGTAATGAAAGTTTTATATTTTATTTCTGCTATTTGTGTAGCGCCGGCTACGCTAATTCTTTTGTTTACGTCGCCTTCAGGTATTTCGGGGTGTTGCATGCTATCAGATAATAGCTTCTCATGCTTCTCATGCTTTCGCCGAAAAGCATTTTAATAATCTGACTTGTTGGCTAGATTCACAACGAGTGTAGCTTTAATTCAGTGCCCTACATGTGTGTTTTGATGAACGTTTGAGTTTTAACGAGTGCTATTAGCATTTGGCGTAGCGCATTTGCATTTCCAGATGCCTAGATGGGACGTCTGCGTCTCAGGTCGACGTAAGAGGTTTAAGAAGACTAGTTGATCAGGTATTAAAATATCTGAAAAGTTGTATTAGGAAAATTATAAGTTTGTAATCTGAATATTTTCCATGGTGCCCCGACTTCCTTAATGATAGTAAATACACAACACTGTTGTCTTTAAGAACATCCTCCTTCTGCATTGCCAGGAGCTGCAGGAACATAATGACATCGCCGTGATAGACAGCCTCTGGGAATCAGGCAGGCTTCCATGACCCAATCCCGTAACGAGTGATGATCCTGAACGGGCTTTATTATGATTATGGTCCCCTGAAGACTACCAGGTCTTCAGGGGACCACATTCCTCTTACAGGGCTTCTTAGGACCACTTACTAGAGAATAAGGGACTGGCTGAGTAGCCACTCTCCGACCTGGACATGCTTATTTAAATTAGTATGCAACAATAAGACACAGAGATTTCTGCAATCCATGATCACGCAACCCTTGACTCTGTGGTGTGATGCACTTAAAGTTTATTACAGCAGGACTTCTGTTTATTTGCAATAGAGGCTCTAATCTCATCTGCTGAAAAGCAGATAACTGTTAGAATGCCAGTTGGTGAAGAGAAGTGCATTTGGAAGGCAAACAAAGGAAAACTCCACAATGGTCCACATCTGGGATTGAGGCCTATTTTGGTGATTTAGTTTGTTTCTTCCTTTGCTTTCCCCCTTCCTCTCTCAAACAGACCTATACAATGCCTACCCTTTCCTCTCATCAATAGTGATGGGTAGTTATGGTAATTATTGACTCAGCATCCTCATTCTGTTTCCTTCTGTCAATGTCGATGTTATCCACTCCCCTCCCACTGTCCAATGATTTTAGATATAAATAGGAGATGTAACAGGATAGGGAATTGGTTTGAAGGTTTGCTTCCATGTCCTCTACCACAAAAAGCTCTTCTCATATGTATGGATGTACTGTACAAGGTGTGAAGGATGGGAAATGAGATAGTGTGGAGATGAGAGACTCAGCTGCACTCTGAGTAAGTTTTCAGGCTGTGACAAATATATCAGTTTTCTTCCCAGAACCAGATCAAACTGGGCTTTCAGGGTAGGTCTAAAACATTGTATCTGATAAGAACCCTCAGATCATGTTGAACCTGTTGAAAGATAGAGATATCATATCAAAGATATCATGTCAAACTGCAGAAAACGTTTTCTATGTTTCAAACTAAAAAGTAATTCTGCCTCTGTGTGGGTTTAGCCCATAGCCTATTGATACAGCAGCAACATATAAATAATTATCCTCTGATTACATCTCTCATAACCCCACAGCTGTTATCCCTGCTCTCATACAGAATGTAAATTCCCATGATGCTCTCTGTCTGACTCAGTGCCTTTGTTAAGTGGAAGGCTTCAATGTTCTCTCAGTCTCACCCTGCCTCTGATAAATGAATCAGAGATCAGCAGAAATGGTTGCTGCTGTCTGTCTGAGAGGTTTAGTTCTCCTCACTTTATTTACATGTTTCAAGCAGAACACCACAGTCCCAGTGCCCAAGAATGTGAAGGTAACCTGCCTAAATGACTACCGCCCGGTAGCACTCACGTCAGTAGCCATGGAGCGCTGTGAAAGGCTGGTCATGGCTCACATCAACACCATCATCCAGGAAACCTCCCCAAAAGATCCACATACCTCCCCAAAAGATCCATAGATGACACAATCTCAATTACACTCCACACTGCCCTTTCCCACCTGGACAAAAGGAACACCTACGTGAGAATGCTGGTCATTGACTACAGCTCAGCGTTCAACACCAGTGCCCACAAAGCTCATCACTAAGCTAAAGACCCTGGGACTAAACACCTCCCTCTGCAACTGGATCCTGGGCTTCTTGACTGGCCTCCCCCAGGTTGTAAGGGTAGGCAACAACACATCTGCCCCGCTGATCCTCAACACTGGGGCCCCTCAGAGGTGTGTGCTTAGTTCCCTCCTGTACTCCCTGTTCAACCACGACTGTGTGGTCAAACACGACTCCAACACCATTAAGTTTGCTGACGACACAACAATGGTAAGCCTGATCACTGAAAATGATGAGACAGCCTATAGGGAGGAGGTCAGAGACCTGGCGGTGTGGTGCCAGGACAACAACCTCTCCCTCAATGTGAGCAAGACAAAGGAGATGACCATAGACTACAGGAAAAGGAGGGCTGAACAGGCCCCCATTAACATCAAAGGGGCTGTAGTGGAGCGGGTCGAGAGTTTCAAGTTCCTTGAAGTCCACATCACCAACAAACCATCATGGTCCAAACACACCAAGACAGTCGTGAAGAGGGCACGCAACACATTTTCCCCCTCAGGAGACTGAAAAGATTTGGCATGGGTCCCCAGAAACTCAACTGCTGCACCATCGAGAGCATCCTGACCGGTTGCATCACCGCTTGGTATGGCAACTGCTCGGCATCTGACCGTAAGCCGCTACAGAGGGACGTGCGTACGGCCCAATACATCACTGGGGCCAAGCTTCCTGCAATCCAGGACCTACAATATATACTAGGCGGTGTCAGAGGAAGGCCCAAAAAATGGTCAAAGACTCCAGTCACCCAAGTCATAGACTGTTTCCTCTGCTACTGCACGACAAGCAATACCGGAGCGCCAAGTCTAGGTCCAAAAGGCTCCTTAACAGCTTCTACCCCCAAGCCATAAGACCGCTGAACAAGTTATCAAATGGCCACTCGGACTATTTACATTGAACCCCCCCCGTACCCCCTGTATATAACCTCGTTATTGTTATGTAATCTTATTGTGTTACTTTTTATTTAATTTTTTACTTTAACTTATTTGGCAAATATTTTCTTAATTCTATTTCTTGAACTGCATTGTTGGTTAAGGGCTTTTAAGTAAGCATTTCACAGTAAGGTCTACTACACCTGTTGAATTCGGTGCATGTGACAAATAAAATGTTATTTGATTTGATCCCCTATAGAACTAAACTGAAGACTTTTGAGAACATCTTGGAAAGCCCATAGCTGGAACAGTCAGGGATGTGAAGGACTGAAAATAGTGAAAACATTGACCCCAGGTTACCTGATACCTCATGACAGACTGACTAGTCCTGAAAGGATGAAAGGCCTTTGGCTGTCTACCTCAAATGTGATGCCTCACACTATTCTATACATCAAACAAGCACTAGGTCAGCATTCAGAACTCGATTAAAATATTCTTCCAACACCATTTCTCAAGTTTAAATACAAGAACTACACTGTACACTGTAGCTTCTTCAATTAAGTCTGCTATTGTAACACACTGATAAAAGCCTCCCAGATAAAATCCCCAGGCAGACCCAGGGATTACCCAGCATGCTCTGGGTAGATAGTGCATTAGTGAGCAGAGGTTGGAGGGGAGGGGGTGTAAAGAGTAGCCCACTGGCTCCTCCATCAGCCTAATGTGTTGTTCCTTCAACCCATTCAGTACCCCTAACCCATGCCCTAAATGTCCCTCACTCTCTCCAACACACACACATGCACACACACACACACACACACACACACCCTCCAATCCTCTTTCAGTGCACTGTCAGAGCTCCCTGGGAAACTGAAAGAAGGAAAGGAGACATTATCACAGCCCCTCACTCACTCCCACTGTCTCAGCCTCAAAGTGGCAATGGGTTGAGAAGGGCGGGAGCAGATCTGTGAATATCCCACGTCAGTGTATTGCTAAGGGGGAGCCCAGAGAGAGAGAGAGAGGCAGAGAGAGAGAGAGAGAGAGAGAGAGAGATAGACAGCAGGGTTGGACTCATTTCAGAATGGAATTGAGAATGCCTCATAGTTCCAATTCAATTCTTCCAATTCAAGTAGTAAACAGAATACAGAATTGCAAATTGAATTTGAGTCAAAGGAAATACAATTTAATTCAGTGAAATGTAATGAAATTAAAATGTCTCTTATATTCTATATTAGGTGTATTCTATACAAATATAAATGTTGTACATAAAAAATGTCGATATATACAATCCCAGTCAAAAGTTTGGACACACCTACTCATTCAAGGTTTAAATTTTTTTTTTTTTAAACTATTTTCTACATTGTAGAATAGTAGTGAAAACATCTAAACTATGAAATAACACATATGGAATCATGTAGTAACCAAAAAAGTGTTAAACAAATCAAAATATATTTTATATTTGAGATTCTTCAAAGAAGCCACTCTTTGCCTTGATTTGTTTAACACTTTTTTTGGTTACTACATGATTGTATTTTTTTTAATAGTTTTGTGTTATTTAATAGTTTTGATTTTGTCACTATTATTCTACAATGTAGAAAATAGTAAAAATATCCAAATGTTGAACCCAAGCGTTTGAGATGCCACCAGAGTCCAGCGACTGTAGGACACATGTTTTGGTCATGCCAATCTTTGAGTGGCGTCTGGGACCCCATTTTTAAGGCATTCTCACATATCCGTAATATAACTGTTAGCCCCAACCTGGTCACTGCCATTTTTTGGGTACTTCCCCCAGACCAGAATGCCAGCTCGCCGCCTTGTCCTCTTTCACTGGAAGTCTGCAAAGCCGCTCTCCTTTATGCAGTGGGTTAAGGAGGTGATGTCATCTCTGCCTCTGGAGAAGGTTAGGTACATTGTGCTTGGGTCCCGACAAAAGTTAGACTTAACCTGGGTCCCCATTAATACAACACGTGGAGAGCCTGTCTTATTGTAACTTGCACATTTTGGAAAGCAGTCATGTCTGTTCTAGTGGCCAGACATTGTGCTGATATGTTCAACTATAATTATGATATCAATTCTATTTTTCTTTAACTTTTTCCATTGTTTTTGTTTCTATTACTGTTTCTGTTTCTGTCACATTTAATTTATTTTTCAATGTTATCCATGTATGATGCCTTGGTGGGTGGGTGGGTGGAATGGAGGGGTGGAGGGAGGGGGTGGAGGGAGGGATGGGAGGGAGGTGTGGAGGGAGGGGTTGGGGTTGTACTTTTATTCTGTTCTCATATCTGAAAATCTATAAATAAAGTACCCAAAAAATTTAGAAAAACCCTAGAATTAGTAGGTGTGTCCAAACTTTTGATGGGTACTGTACATGCATATAAAGTAGTACAAACTCTTAAAATGAATGATCAAGGAAGACAAAGCCTATATGTGAATATTATAATGCATTAGTTTAATCCTCAAGTTGACACTGCCCACTGGGCAAAAACTGGTTGAAGTTGTTTAAGCATAATTTCAACCCCATAAATGTATGTGATGACTTTGAATCAATGTGTAAAACTGATTGGATTTAAAAAAAAGGCATCAACGTAAAGGCATTTCGTATTTTTTTCAAATATTATTATTTTTTCATGTTGAATTCACATTAGTTGACAACTCAACCAAATGTAAATCAAAACTATTTGTTGAACTGACGTCTGTGCACTGCCTTCAAAAAGAATGCAAACAAATGAAATGGTTGGTGGAAATACAATTTGCTATTCTAAGCACCCAACCCCAAGAGACAGAGAGAGAGAACGAGAGACAAACAGATCGACAGAGTTGAGAACATAATGAGAGGCAGACTAAGAGGCTGCTGATAGGTGTATGATTGCAGGGTGTGGTATTTACCAGTGGGATGGACAATGGGGAGGACCTGACACAGGGCACAGGGTGCAGGCCATGGTGACACAGAGTGACTATGAAAGGGACTGAACAGAAGTGAAAGAAAATAGAGCAGCAAGAGATAACCATTTCCTGTTCTGCTCCTGAAAAATGTATACAGGCTAAAGCGAAAAGTGCTTTCCAAACATAGATGAGAAAACGTTGTTTATATTTCAGAATGAATGAAAAGCATTCCCCAATCCTGAGATATCCTAAATTTTGGCGAAGGAAAGGCTGAAGTTGGTTCCAGACCAGATGTTTCTCTTATCAGTGCATTGTGGTCTGCAGGCAGTGAAGGATTCTGGGATATGTGTGTGTGCGTGTCCCTCCTTGTAAAGGCAGCTCTAGCCTTTAGCTCAGTGCGGATGTTGCCTATAATCCATGCTATTTGGTTGGGATGTGTACATACGGTTACTACGGTTACTACGGGGATGACATCGTCGATGCACTTATTAATAAAGCCAGTGATTGATGTGATAAACTCTGGAACGTATTCCAGTCTGTGCTAGCAAAACAGTCCTGTAGCTTAGCATCTGCTTCATTGGACCACTTCCGATTTGAGCGCGCCACTGGTACCTCTTGTTTGAGTTTTTGCTTGTAAGCAGGAATCAAGAGGATATAGTATGGTCAGATTTGCCAAATGGAGGGCGAGGGAGAGCTTGGTATGCGTCTCTGTGTAGATGTAGCCGGTACTATACTGCACCGCTGTAACTCTGCGTTGTGTGTGGTTGATAGAGACTATAAACGTTGACTTTGGAGATCAGGTAGTTTTAATCAAGCAGAACTGACTCTCTGCATCTTGCATCTGCATCCAAAAGGAAATAAAACATTTGTAGAGCACATCTGTTCTGAGAATCGTCGCCTCTTTCTACAACAGATGCACAATAGGAGGGACTGGGATCATTCGAGGAGCTAGCCATCGTTCACACATACAATAGCCTGCTAATACCTTAGCTAGCTATTAACCACATGTTGAATTCAGAATATTGACATCATCCTAAAAAGTACAATTACAAGTGCATCTTAACAATACCATCCACTTATGAGTAACCTCTAAATATACATCATTATTCATGAACAAAACACTGTGTGTATGACTTTGTACTTAAAAGAATCAAACTTTTCTGAAGACAGAAAAAGCGTGCCTACCTCTCCCAGTGCATCAACATGATTTGAGCACGAGCATGCCGGGCAAAACGTAAGTACACACACTCCCCTTCTCCCAGGATGCAGGCATGCATAACAAATCAACACAACATATTGATATATGAACCTGGTGAAATTCACATAGTACACTAACAACTGTTACATAGAGTAAAGGTAATCTAGAGTTTTTTTGCCTCTAGTTGCACAGGTGACATGCTGGTAGACATCCTGCATTAAAATCATTGGCCACTAGGAATGCTGCCTCTGGATGAGGGTTTTCTTGTTTGCTTATGGCCCTAGATAGCTTGTTGAGTGCGGTCTCAGTGCCAGCATCGGTTTGTGGTGGTAAATAGACAGCTATGAAAAAAATAGATGTGTACTCTCTTGGTAAATAGTATGGTCTACAGCTTATCATTGGGTATTCTAACTCAGGCAAGCAGAAACCTTGAGACTTCATTAATGATAAAGATTGCGCAACAGTTGTTGTTAACAGAGACACACACCACCCCCCTTGAGGTTACCAGACGCTGCCGTTCTGTCCTGCCGATACATAGGCAAACTCTCTAGAATCCCATACTCTGCAAAAGTTTAATCTGATATAGAAATTTAAATTAAGAAAAAGATAGTGCTATCTTAGAAAAAGCCCATAAAATATCTTTGCAAGCTAAAGAAGAAAATAAAATGTCCTCATTAAGCAGGAATACAATTTTTACTTTTGAAAAGAGCCAACAACTACAAGTTAAACTAAAATAAAGCATACTATTTAATTGCAAATAAACCTGGCAAATATCTCACAGCTCTCAATAAACTTCAAGAGGCTAAAGTAATTTGGCTTGTCACCTAAAACCCTCACAGACTTTTACAGTTGCACAACTGAGAGCATCCTGTCAGGCTGTATCACCACCGGGTATGGAAACTGCACCGGTCACAACCGCAAGGCTCTCCAGAGGGAGGTCTGCACAACGCATCACTGGGGGCTAACTACCTGCCCTCCAGGACACCTACAGCACCCGATGTCACAGGAAGGCCAAAAAGATCATCAAGGACAACAACCACCCAAGTCACTGACTGTTCACACCACTAGAAGTGAACAGAAGGCGAGGTCAGTACAGGTGCATTTAAGCTGGGACCAAGACACTGAAAAACAGCTTCTATCTCAATGCCATCAGACTGTTAAACAGCCATCACTAACACAGAGAGGCTGCTGCCAACATACAGACTTGAAATCATTGACCACATTAATAAATGGATCACTAGTCACTTTAATAATGCAACTTTACTAACGTTTACATATCTGGCATTACTCATCTCATATGTACTGTATATATTCTTACTCCATTCCTTTACTTAGATTTGTGTATCAGGTATTTGTTGTGGAATTGTTCGATTAAATGTTAGGTATTGCTGTCGGAACCAGAAGCACAAGAATTTTGCTACACTCACAATAACATCTGCCAACCATGTGTATGTGACCAACAAAATTTGATTTGATTTGACTAAATCATGCGAAACCAGTTATAATTTGTATGTGTGGGGTACAGAGATGAGGTAGTCAATCAAAAATCATGTTAAACACTATTATTGCACACAGAGTTAGTCCATGCAACTTATTACTTGTTAAGCAAATTTGAATTTAGGCTTACCATAAGAAAGGGGTTGAATACTTATTGACTTAAGAA
Organism: Oncorhynchus tshawytscha; assembly: GCF_018296145.1. NCBI lineage: Eukaryota > Metazoa > Chordata > Actinopteri > Salmoniformes > Salmonidae > Oncorhynchus > Oncorhynchus tshawytscha. The sequence goes on along the minus strand of NC_056461.1, from coordinate 28,075,014 downwards.
CATGGTTTAGTTTAATACAATATGCAAAAAAACAAGATATAGATTTTCCTTTTCTTTTCAAAACATTGAAAGCTTCAACTTTCCAGCTGAAATAATATATTTAATACAAATATTTTATAAAGGTCACACTTGAAAAATATACACAAATAATACATTATCTGATGAAATTGCTTTAGAAATGGGCACAAGACGAGGTTGTCCCCTCTCTCCCCTCCTGTTTGCGTTGGAAATTGAACAGCTTGCAGTAAGAATTAGCGGGACCCAAACGTAACAGGTATCTGTGTTGGTAAACATGAATATAAACTGAAGTTATTTGCAGATGATCTACCTGACCAATAATGAAAACTCAATGGCTCCTTTCAGAATACTCAAACATCTCAGGATATAAAATTAACGTGGAAAAAAACGAAGTGATGGCAATAAGAAAAATAATAACTCCCGATATAAAGCAATCCTTTATGTGGACCACAAAAAAATCTGAAATACTTAGGATGCTTTATATATTTGCACTGAACAGAAATATATACACACAATGTAAGAATTCTAACATTTTACAATTCTAAGAGTTACAGTTCATATAAGGAAATCAGTCCATTGAAATAAAATCATTAGGCCCTTATCACAGTTCACATGACTGTTGGTCAAAGATACACTACATGACCATAGGTATGTGGACACCTCCTCCCCGAACATGTCATTCTGTATACTTCTGGCCCTTCTTTGGACACTGTGTTAACAAACCTCCAGATGAACTTCAATGCCATACAACACTCCTTCCGTGGCCTCCAACTGCTCTTAAATGCAAGCAAAACTAAATGCATGCTCTTCAACTGATCGCTGCCTGCCCCCGCCAGCCCGTCTAGCATCACTACTCTGGATGGTTCTGACTTAGAATATGTGGACAACTACAAATACCTAGGTGTCTGGTTAGACTGTAAACTCTCGTTCCAGACTCACATTAAGCATCTCCAATTCAAAATTAAATCTAGAATCGGCTTCCTATTACGCAACAAGACATCCTTCACTCATGCTGTCAAAAATACACTTGTAAAACGGACTATCCTACCGATCCTTGACTTCGGCCATGTCATTTACAAAATAGCTTCCAAAACTCTACTCAGCAAATTGGATGTAGTCTGTCACACTGCCATCCGTTTTGTCGCCAAAGCACCATATACTACCCACCACTGCGACCTGTATTATCTCGTTGGCTGGCCCTCACTTCATATTCGTCGCCAAACCCACTGGCTCCAGGTCATCTATAAGTCTTTGCTAGGTAAATCCCCGCCTTATCTCAGCTCACTGGTCACCATAGTAACACCCACTCATGTGCACCAGCAGGTATATTTCACTGGTCACTCCCAAAGCCAACTTGTCACGTTCACTGTCTTCAATCTCCCTGTCATAGATGAGCCAAGGCGCAGCGTGCATGTAATTCCACATCTTTTAATAAAGTGAAACTTTCACAAAAAAACAGGTAAACAGAAACCGAACGTGATGCAACCGTTGCGCACACAAACACACAGAAAATAAATAATTACCCACAACATTAGGTGGGAAAAAGGCTGCCTAAGTATGATTCCCAATCAGAGACCACGATTGGGAACCACACTCGGCCAAAAACAAAGAAATAGAAAACATAGAATGCCCACCCAAATCACACTCTGACCTAACCAAATAGAGAAATAAAACATCTCTCTAAGGTCAGAGCGTGACACAACTCCTCCTTTGGCTGCATTTCCTTCCAGTTCTCTGCTGCCAATGACTGGAACAAATTGCAAAAATCACTGAAGCTGGAGTCTTATATCTCCCTCACTAACTTTAAGCATCAGCTGTCAAGCAGCTTACCGATCATTGCACCTGTACATAGCCCATCTGTAAATAGCCCACCCAACTACCTCATCCCCATATTGTTATTTATTTTCTTGCTCCTTTGCACCCCAGAATCTCTACTTGCACATTCATCTTCTATACATCCATCAATCCAGTGTTTAATTGCCAAATTGTAGTTATTTTGCCACTATGGCGTATTTATTGCCTTTCCTCCCTAATCTTACTACATTTGCACACCCTGTATATAGACTTTTCGATTGTGTTATTGACTGTACATTTGTTTATCCCATGTGTATCTCTGTGATGTTTGTGTTGCACTGCTTTGCTCTATCTTGGCCAAGTCGCAGTTGTAAATGAGAACTTGTTCTCAATTGTCCTACCTGGTTAAATAAAGGTGAAAAAAAAAATCCAAAATGGGCATTAATATGACGTTGGTACCCACTTTGCTGCTATAACAGCCTTTTTATGGGAAGACTTTCCACTAGATGTTGGAACACTGCTTCAGCCACAAGAGCATTAGTGAGGTCGGGCCCTGATGTCTGGCTCACAGTTGGTGTTCCAATTCATCATTAAGGTGTTCGACAGAGTTGAGGTCAGGGCTCTGTGCAGGCCAGTGAAGTTCTTCCACACCAAGGTTGAAAAAATATTTCTGTATGGGACTAGCTTTGTGCATGGGGGTATTGCCATGCTGAACCAGGAAGGGCCTTCCCAAAATTGTTGCCACAAAGTTGGAAGCACAGAATCGTCCAGAATGTCATTGTATGCTGTAGTGTTAAGATTTCCCTTCAGTGTGGGGGCCTAGCCTAGCCTCCCCTAGGGGCCTAGCCCAAACCTTGAAAAACAGCCCCAGACCATTATTCCTCCTCCACCAAACTTTACAGTTGGCACTATGCATTCGGGCAGCTAGCGTTCTCCTGGCATCCGCCTAACCCAGGGTTGTCCGCCAGACTCCCAGATGGTGAAACGTGATTCATCACTCCAGAGAGCGCATTTCCACTGTTCCAGAGTCTGTATGGTGTGAGCCTATGTGTGCTGCTCTTTTCTGTGATATAACATTACAATTAGAAGTCTACTGATAATAATTAAATCCACAGAAAATGATACATGTGAATCTCTAAGGTCATATTCAAAGTACCTCCAGCACTAAATGTTGTATTCCATTACCCTTTTGCCATCCACAGCGCAGGTACAAATTCCCTGTGGAACCAAAGAGGGGAAAAAGCTTAATATTATAAAGCTCATTATTAGCTCAGCTTCATAAATTACCAACAGATGACGCACTTTCACTTTCACCTCCTCATTACTGAGGATTCTGCTCAAATCAACCAAATTGACCCTGTATCAGGCAATGGAGACAATCTGCCATTGAAGTGAACTACCCTCATCTGATGTCTGTAAAAATGACTTTCAGTGTACATCCCATTTGGGCTATTTATCATAAGTCATGAGTTAGAAAGAATAGCGGTCTTGGAAACATATGCTATGGACAGTGGACTGCAACTTGACAGGAATAGGAATACAGCCCATGTTCTGTCGCCTCCCTGGCTGAACAGACTGATTGCATTTCAACTGTCATTCTGAGGAGTCAGTCTGTCCCCATGTATAGAGGTATTTTAGACTGACAGGTCTGGGTGTGAAGCTGGGGTTTAGAGGAGTAGCCTGATGAAACTTCACCCACATCGGGCTGCTATGAATATAGAGGTCACACTCTCATGAGCCATTAGATGGAGTTACAGGGAGACATGCAGCTGATGTCCCAGTGCTCCATTCTTCTAGCTGACATTCTCTTATCATTGGAGAGAGTTATGCTAGGCCACACCTTGGACCAGACCAAGTGCCTGCGCCTTTTCTTCCTTTGAGGAAATTAAACATGGAAGGTCCATAGAGCATAACTATGGAATAAGGTTTATAAGAATAAGGAATAACACATTTGGTTAAAGTGTAAATCTGTCTTTAAGTGTGTTAATGCATTACTTGTAAAGTGCCAAGAGAGTTGTTCACGGCAGAGAAAATATTATTGCACCGGCTCAGCCCTAAGTAAGTAGGTATGTAGGGTCATGCAGTGTTTAACACAGACTATAACTCAGATGTTTCCCTGTACCTATCCCTTGATGATGTTAGAACCTGCTCTACTGACACCAGAGACAACTGGCTGGAGTTCATCATTGTGTTTTATGAATGGATGTGAATATCTTGGAAATTGAATTACTAACTACTCCCAATAATGTTGTACAATGTAAAAACCATGGACAAGTCTTTAGCTGGACAAAATTAATACATAATTAATACTGAGATGAAAAACACAATATTTCTTTAAAAAAACAACACTTTATTTACATAAAATGTATCTATACAATACAAAATCCAGCTTATAGGGACTTAAGTGACTGTGAGAAAGGTTAGAAAAGACGCAGTGTTTTTTCTGCAGTACATGAAGTACACATGAAACAGTGTTGGTCAAAAAGAAAAATGGCAACTGGGAGAATTCAATCGATTCAACAGTATCACAGTGCATCCACCCTACAATGAGAACTAACTTCTAAAATGTCATTGACAAAATGTGTCCAACTGCTGATTATTGTTTCTTGCAGAACGTGTTCTGGAGCTCCATGTTCAGGGATCAACCACAGTCTTTCAGTGTCTACTGTTCTTGCCTGAGGAGAAATAATGCACAAAGGAGAAACAGTTTAATACAGACACGGGTGGAACTTCACCGTTGATGGAAGAAAATGGGTGGTGACCATGAAAACATTATCATTTATAGAATTGATTCATGTGGATTGCATCACACTTTAAGATAGAATCCCACCATTTTTCCCTTTTCTGGCCTTTCCATTCTGCGATTTCCTCTTCAGTTGCTTGATGAGTTTGGTCACCCAGTTGTTATTGGTGGCAGGAGGAGCACACAGTCTAAGATTCTTCCTCGTGACAAACCTGTTGGCAGAAGTAACTTAGATCAGACATAGTTCCAACAATGCAGTCACACACAGCCAGAAAACAAGAACTTGTGGTTAGGGTGATGTGTTACATTTGGCAACGTATTGTACAAGTGTGTGGAATTATTAATGTTGCTTACACAGTGGCAGGTATCCGACATCCTCCGCTGACTGTCTGGATACGGAATGACTTCACCACTCTGTGGGGAAGTTTGGCATCGGTTGTTGTCAAGCAGCAGTCCATTGCTTTATCTGTGTTTGCTGCAGACACACACACACACACACACACACACACACACACACAAACAAACACAGGTTAGACTATCCCCTCTGTGTATCTTTGTGTATTCTCTCTTTGTATGGCATTCTACGAAAATTACATTTCAACATTCTCCTGAGAAGACGAAGAGCGTATTCAGTTCCACAGATAACTAGTGATCAAGACACAGCATCATGTAACCAAGACGTTATTATAGTAGTTACTATGAAAACAACTTGGAGTAAAAGTAGTTAATAACAGTAGTTCTGCAGTAGAAGAGAGGATCTCACCTGCTGCATGGCTCCAGAGGACTGATGTCAACAGAAGAAGTGCAGCCAACCGTAAGGACATTCTGTCTTAGTTGTTCTCTGTCTGTGTCTTAATATTTTAAACAAGGATCTGCAGATAAATGGGCTACTGTGGTCCAGGCACAGCTTTATATCCTCACCGCACAACTCCTTTCACTTTCACCCCCATCAAGTCACGCACCCATTTCCCGTAAACCATGCTTCAGCTCAGCACGCCCCTCAACTCTCACCTTTAAAACAAACAAAGATAAAGTAGGCTCTGCCAGTGCTTTTCCATGAAGTTGAAGGGTACTTTCTCTGCAGTTACAACTGGCGGAAATATCTGTAAATCATTCTCACCGTCGATGGGGAGATACAGTTGAAGTCGGAAGTTTACGTACACCTTGGCCAAATACATTTAAACTCAGTTTTTCACAATTCCTGACATTTAATCCAAGTAAAGATTCCCTGTCTTAGGTCAGTTAGGATCACCACTTTATTTCAAGAATGTGAAATGTCAGAATAAAATTAGAGAGAATTATTTATTTCAGCTTTTATTTCTTTCATCACATTTCCAGTGGGTCAGAAGTTCACATACACTCAATTAGTATTTGGTAGCATTGCCTTGAAATTGTTTAACTTGGGTCAAACTTTTCAGGTAGCCTTCCACAAGCTTCCCACAATAAGTTGGGTGAATTTTGGCCCATTCCTCCTGACAGAGCTGGTGTAACTGAGTCAGGTTTGTAGGCCTCCTTGCTCGCACACGCTTTTTCAGTTATGCACACACATTTTCTATAGGATTGAGGTCAGGGCTTTGTGATGGCCACTCCAATACCTTGACTTTGTTGTCCTTAAGCCATTTTGACACAACTTTGGAAGTATGCTTGGGGTCATTGTTAATTTGGAAGACCCATTTGCGACCAAGCTTTAACTTCCTGACTGATGACTTGAGATGTTGCTTCAATATATCCACATACCTTGCCTCCCTCAGGATGCCATCTATTTTGTGAAGTGCACCAGTCCCTCCTGCAGCAAAGCACCCCCACAACATGATGCTGCCACCCCCGTGCTTCACGGTTGGGATGGTTTTCTTTGGCTTGCAAGCCTCCCCCTTTTTCCTCCAAACATAACGATGGTCATTATGCCCAAACAGTTATATTTTTGTTTCATCAGACCAGAGGATATTTCTCCAAAAAGTATGATCTTTGTCCCCATATGCAGTTGCAAACAATAGTCTGGCTTTTAATATGGCGGTTTTGGAGCAGTGGCATCTTCCTTGCTGAGCGGCCTTTCAGGATATGTTGATATAGGACTTGTTTTTCTTTGGATATAGACACTTTTGTATCGGTTTCCTCCAGCATCTTCACAAGGTCCTTTGCTGCTGTTTTGGGATTGATTTGCACTTTTCGCACCAAAGTACGTTCATCTCTAGGAGACAGAGCACGTCTTCTTCCTGAGCGGTATGACAGCTGCGTGGTCCCATGGTGTTTATACTTGCGTACTATTGTTTGTACAGATGAACGTGGTACTTTCAGGCATTTGGAAATTGCTCCCATGGATGAACCAGACTTGTGGAGGTCGCCAATTTTTTCTCAGAGGTCTTGGCTGATTTATTTTGATTTTCCCATGATGTCAAGCAAAGAGGCACTGAGTTTGAAGGTAGGCCTTGAAATACATCCACAGGTACACCTCTAATTAACTCACATTATGTCAATGAGCCTATCAGAAGCTTCTAAAGCCACGACATAATGTTCTGGAATTTTCCAATATTTTTAAAGGCACAGTCAACTTAGTGTATGTAAACTTCTGACCCACTGGAATTGTGATACAGTGAATTATAAGTGAAATAATCTGTCTGTAAACAATTGTTGGAAAAATTACTTGTGTCATGCACAAAGTAGATGTCCTAACCGACTTGCCAAAACTATAGTTTGTTAACAAGAAATTTGTTTAGTGGTTGAAAAAACAGCTTTAATGACTCCAACCTAAGTGTATGTAATTTTACGACTTCAAACGTATAATGAAATCAGTCAATTGAAATAAAAAAATTAGGTGGCGCAGCCATGGCCCGCCATGGCCCAACCACTTGGTACCAGGCCCACCCACTTGCGCGCCAGGCCCAGCCAATCGTAAGGAGATTTTTTTCCCACAAAAGGGCTTTATTACAGACAGAAAGATTCCTCAGTTTCATCAGCTGTCTGGGTGGCTGCGGGGTCTCAGACGATCCCGCAGGTGAAGATGCCAGATGTCGAGGTCCTGGGCTGGCGTGGTTACACGTGGTCTGAGGTTGTTAGGCCAGTTGGACGTGCTGCCAAATTCTCTAAAATGACATATGGTAGAGAAATTAACATTCAATTCTCTGTTAACAGCTCTGGTGGACATTCCTGCAGTCAGCATGTCAATTGCACACTCCCTCAAAACTTGAGACATCTGTGGCATTGTGTTTTCTGTCAGAATTGCACATTTTTTAGTTGCCTTTTGTTCCCAGCACAAGGTGCACCTGTATAATGATCATGCTATTTAATCAGCTTCCTGATATGCCACACCTTTCAGGTGAATGGATTACCTTGACAAAGAAGCAATGCTCACTAACAGGGATAAACATATTTGTGCACAACATTTTAAGGTTTTTGTACGTCTGGAACATTTCTGGGATATTTTATTTCAGCTCATGAAACATGAAACCAACACTTTTCATGTTGCATTTATGTTTTTGTTCAGTATATATGGGTAAACCTATTATCAGTGATGTCACCACATTCCATATGAAGGTGTCTTGTTTAATTGTTCTGTTTTACAATGCAGCATCCCTGGTGCATCACAACCCAGCATCCCAGGGGCTCATTATGTGACACAGGAAGGAAACATACTCCCTTGTGCAAGTAATACTGGAGGGTGTGCATCTTTCTGTGTGGGAGGATGTCGATGTGTATATGAGAGAATCTTTTCGTGTGGATGATTGTTTCAACTAAACCTGACCTATACGAGAGTGTCTATGCCTGTGCGTGGATGAGTGTGTATATATCCATTTGTGTATTATGGAGGGACACTGGACAGGTAGAGAAGGAGAGGATGAAACAAGCACAGAATCATCTGCAGTCTCCCCTACAGCTCTCCTGATACCCAGACAGACGGAAGACAGGGAGACACCAGACAGTGCAGCTAGAGCCAGTCACTCAGGGTCGGACAGCTAGAGGAGAGTGCGGAGGCTGTGTGATATTTTACAGCTGCTGAGAGCTGTAGGATGTTGGAAAAACAATATCAGAAGTTTAAAAGCAACAGGATGATAAGTGACAATTCTTTTTTGTCTGACTGCCTGTCATCCTCACTCTAAAGGTGATTTAAAGGACATGCGTAAAAAACACAAGCATAGGGACATTGTTATGTTACTATGTTTGAAATAATGTCTATATCAGCATTTAGCTGGGATAGTCTAACTTAATTTCTCGTCCTAGAAATCTAGATCTTTCAGAGCCTGATGGCATAGTACAGGTCGACACTACCACCTTGTGGTAAGAAAGTGACACTGCACACCCTGACAGTCAAGTACGAAAGGAGGCGGGGCACTCGGGAATTACGCTAAGCGTAATTGTGAACAACAGAATGTTCGAAAAATGGTTAAATAAAAGAAACAAGCAATTTAATGATGTAAGCTAACATCAATTCTAAAGGTATGATTTTTGTGGGAGTATACTGTAATGACCTGGCTAGATGATAAATGAACAAATGTCCAGACAGAGGATTTCGTTTACGAATTCCCGGTTTATTAACCAAACTCAATACAGGCTACTGTTTGGCCGTAGCCCACGCCAAGTAAACAAACCAAGGAAAATCATATCAAACAACGCTGACCCATCTCTTGTTAAGTCTAGATGTAAAGAGAGACAACAACGGTTAGGCATGCGGTGCACCCTTCCTCCATGCCGCTCCACCAACCACAAAGATGCTCTGCACCGGAACATTCCAAGCATTCCTGTGGTTGGCAGATAGCGGGTTGACTGGTGTGTCGGACCCCGCGAACACTGGTTACTGTTAAGTACAACACAACAAACAGCGTAACTCATAACTGTCTGTGAGGGTTTCTACAATACATACTGTTCCTTCTTAGTTTATGTGCTTCTTGTCAACTAGATAACTTTATAGCCATAGAGGGAGGTGGTAGCATCACTCACAAACAGAGATATTTGTTTTTGCAAAATAACCCCTCAAATATGAAAATGGAGCCAAAGAGGATGGCTAACGTTTTACATGCCTGGAATCAATTGTGCTATTCTGTTCATTTTTTTTGCTTTGTAACTTAAAAAACAACAACAATTTTGTACATAATGTTGCTGCTCTTACTGTCTCTTATCAGAACTGTGATTACTCACCACGGACTGGTAGAAGCTTTTTCCTTTAAGAGTCCGACAAGAAAGAGATACTGCTCTCCCGGGAACAGGCCCAGGTCCACATCAGTTGCGTGAAGAAAAGAGGACACAGATCAGGCTGCCTTTTGAGAATCTGTAGGCCAGCGAGTAAACTTCCATTGCCATCAATTCTACTTGCTAACATGCAATCATTGGAAAATAAAATGAATTACTTACGATTATCCTACCAACGGGACATTAAGAACTGTAATATCTTATGTTTCACCGAGTCGTGGCTGAACGACGACACAGACAATATAGAGCTGGAGGGATTTTCAACGCACCGCTACGCCTGGTAAGTCGAGGGGTGTGGTGTGTGTTTTTTGTCAATAACAGCTTGTGCGCAATGTCTAATATTAAAGAAATCTTGAGATATTGCAGAGGTAGAGTACCTTATGACAAGCTGTAGACCACACTATCTACCAAGAGTTCTCATCTATATTATTCATAGCCGTCTAACACCACAGACTGATGCTGGCACTAAGAGCGCACTCAACCAACTCTATAAGGCCATAAGCAAACAAGAAAATGCTCACCCAGAAGCGGGAAACTTAATTAGTTTTACCCCATTTTTACCAGCATGTCACATGTCCAACCAGAGGACAAAAAAACTCTAGACCACCTTTACTCAACACACAGAGATGCATACAAAGCTCTCCCCCGCCTTCCATTTGGCAAATCCGACCATAATTATCCTCCTGATTCCTGCTTACAAGCAAAAACTAAAGCAGGAAGTACCAGTGACTCACTCAATACGGAAGTGGTCAGATGGTGCAGATGCTGCGCTACAGGACTGTTTTGCTAGAACAGACTATAATATATTCCGGGATTCATCCAATGGCATTGACGAGTATACCACCTCAGTCATCGTCATCATCAATTAGTGCATCGACGACGTCGTCCCCACAGTGACCGTACTTACATATCCTAACCAGAAGCCATGGATTACAGGCAACATTCGAATCGAGCTAAAAGCTAAAGCTGCTGCTTTCAAGGAGTGGGACACAAATCCGGACGCCTATAGGAAATCCCGCTATGCCCTCAGACGAACTATCAAACAAGCAAAGCCTCAATACAGGATTAAGATTGAATCCTACTGTGGCAGGGCTTTAAAACTATTATGTACTACAAAGGGAAACCCAGATGCAAGCTGCCCAGTGATGCGAGCCTACCAGACGAGCTAAATGCCTATTATGCTCGCTTCGAGGCAAGCAACACTGAAGCATGCACGAGAGCACCAGCTATTCTGGAGGAATGTGTGATAACGCTCTTGGTAGCCGATGTGAGCAAGCCCTTTAAACAGGTCAACATTCACACAGCCACGGGGCCAGATGGATTATCAGGACGTTTATCATGGCTCAAACACATCAAGACAGTCGTGAAGAAGGCACGACAAAACCTTTTCCCCCTCAGGAGACTGAAAAGATTTGGTATGGGTCCCCAGATCCTCAAAAAGTTCTACAGCTGCACCATTGAGAGCATCCTGACCGGTTGCATCAGCGCCTGGTATATCAACTGCTCGGCATCTGACCATGTTGCGCTGCAGAGGGTAATGCGTATGGCCCAGTACTTCACTGGGGCCAAGCTTCCTGCAATCCAGGACCTATATAATAGGCGGTGTAAGAGGAAAGCCAATAAAATTGTCAGAGAGTCCAGTCACCTAAGTCATAGACTGTTTTCTCTGCTACCACATGGCAAGCGGTACCGGAGCACCAGTCTAGGACCAAAAGCCTCCTTAACAGCTTCTACCCCCAAGCCCTAAGACTGCTGAACAATTCATCAAATGGCCACCGGACTATTACATTGATTAGCTAATGCCCCCCCCTTCATTTGTTTTGTACACTGCTGCTACTCGCTGTTTATTATCTATGCATAGTCACTTCACCCCTACCGACATGTACAAATACGAGTGCAGTTTCATATATTGTTGTCATATGTTCTTTGCGCAGAATTGTCAATGTGATAATGGCCCTGTCATTGGCAGTTTACAATCAAGGTAATTACCACACCTGCAGGTGTTATGCAATTGGGTAGCTTTGACAATCAAATGGGTGGGTATAAAAAGGCATGCAATTACAAAGTGTAATGACCCACAATGGCTGCTTTGGCACTGTTGGAAGATTTGGTGAATGGAAGAATTCAGAGAGAGCGGATTTTTAGAGACCAGCAAGATTTTCTGTCCAATGATGATGAGTGGCTTATAAGCCGATTCAGATTACCAAGAGCTGTTCTCTTGGATCTCTGTGCTGTAGTGGGCCCAGCTCTACAGAGAATCACCTACAGAAACCAGGCCTGTCCCACTGCAACTCCTTGGCAACCACTGCAACTCCTTGGCAACCACTTCAACTCCTTGGCAACCTCGTTAATAGCGTTGATGGTGTCTCTTTGCGTTTGCAGGACTGCATCTGTGAGGACACGGCCGCTGGAGGGTTGTGACGCAGGAGGTGCAGTGGAGACGCTGGGGCTGGGCACACTCAGCTCCTGCTCCGCTGCAGCACCACCTCCCCAGTGGAACACTCAGCTCCTGCTCCGCTGCAGCACCACCTCCCCAGTGGAACACTCAGCTCCTGCTCCGCTGCAGCACCACCTCCCCAGTGGAACACTCAGCTCCTGCTCAGCTGCAGCACCACCTACCCAGTGGAACACTCAGCTCCTGCTCCGCTGCAGCACCACCTCCCCAGTGGAACACTCAGCTCCTGCTCCGCTGCAGCACCACCTCCCCAGTGGAACACTCAGCTCCTGCTCAGTTGCAGCACCACCTCCCCAGTGGAACACTCAGCTCCTGCTCCGCTGCAGCACCACCTCCCCAGTGGAACACTCAGCTCCTGCTCCGCTACAGCACCACCTCCCCAGTGGAAACCTCAGCTCCTGCTCAGCTGCAGCACCACCTCCCCAGTGGAACACTCAGCTCCTGCTCCGCTGCAGCACCACCTCCCCAGTGGAACACTCAGCTCCTGCTCCGCTGCAGCACCACCTCCCCAGTGGAACACTCAGCTCCTGCTCAGTTGCAGCACCACCCTCCCCAGTGGAACACTCAGCTCCTGCTCCGCTGCAGCACCACCTCCCCAGTGGAACACTCAGCTCCTGCTCCGCTAGCACCACCTCCCCAGTGGAACACTCAGCTCCTGCTCAGCTGCAGCACCACCTCCCCAGTGGAACATTCAGCTCCTGCTCAGCTGCAGCATCACCTCCCCAGTGGAACACTCAGCTCCTGCTCCGCTGCAGCACCACCTCCCCAGTGGAACACTCAGCTCCTGCTCCGCTGCAGCACCACCTCCCCAGTGGAACACTCAGCTCCTGCTCCGCTGCAGCACCACCTCCCCAGTGGAACACGCAGCAACTAAAAACAATGGAAAATGTCACCATTGTTTATGTAAATACATGTTTAAACACAACATGAATGCATTTGTTTTACTCTTTTCTAAAGAGGGAATACTAATTACATACCTGGATCATCCGGTGTGTCTTGCATGTCCGTGTCCCCCTCCACCACCTGTCACTCCTCCACTCAGGAGGGATTCCTCTATAATACCTGGAAGTTGCTCATCTTGGGGGTTAAGCTCCGGTGTCCTCTTTCCCCCGCCTGTGGCACAAACACGTTCTCTGTAAGGCTATGCGCCTTTTGGCCTCCACTTCGTTGTTTTTATTTCTGAGAGGGTCAGACCTTTTGAACCAGCAGCATTCATAGCGTCCGCTACATGTTGCCACTCTAACGCCTTCTTGTAATTTGTAATTCCCAAACTGTGTCCACCAAACAATATCTTTTTTCTTGCTTCAACCTCACCTACAAGAACTTCCATTTCACACTTGGTGAAATTTCGTTTTTTAGCCTTTCTGTCGGGATTTGCCTCATTGTCGTCATGCAGTCAGTATGAATGAATATTAATTAGGGGCGTTTCACTGACCATTTATTGGCAACCATGCAGCAACCAAAACACACAAGCAATTTTACATCAGAATGGCTGAAAGCACCAAATATAAACTTTTTGGAATGACCTAGTCAAAGTCCAGACCTAAACCCATTTGAGATGTAGCAGTACCTGAACCGAGCAGTTCATGTGCGAAGACCCACAAATGTCTCTGAGTAAAAGCAGTTCTGCATGGAAGAAGTGGGCCAAAATTCCTCCACAGCGATGTGAGAGAATGATCAACAACTACAAGAATGCATTTGGTTGCAGTCATTGCAGCTAATGGTGGCGCAACCAGTTATTGAGTGTAATTACTTTTTTACACTGGGGTATTGGGTATTTTATAACTTTTCTAATTAAATAAATGAAATACGTATGCATGTGTTATTTGTTTACTTAGGTTTCCTTTATCTAATATTAGGTTTTGTTTGAATATCTGATAACATTAAGTATGAAAAACAGGCAAATATATAGAAAATCAGAAAGGGCAAAAACTTTTTCACGGCACTGTAGCTAGCTAGCTAACATTATGCATAGTCTTTGGATGTCACTCCTGCCATCCATCACACACACCTGCCTTCCCTCGTCACACGCATCAGCGATATTGGACTCACATGGACTCACTCAGTCACCTGTTTTTTACCTTCCATATATTTGTCAGTTCCCAGCTCTGTTCCCCACTGCTGCATTGATTGTTATGTGTTTGTCACCCGTTTGCTGACTCTGTTCCTGTCTTGTTCTATGTCCGTTCCCTATTAAATGTTTGACTCCCTGTACCTGCTTCGCCTCTCCAGCGTCGTCCCGTGACAGAATGCAGCAGCCAACACACGAAGCATCGGGGCGTACTGGTGTTCCGGTTGGTGGTGACGTTGGTCCTAGGTCGCCACCGATGGAACTGGGGGTGCCTAGCCAGCTCGTCAGGCTTCCACGCCCTAGCTGGCTCGAGAGGTTTCGATGGCTCGGAAGGCGCCCATCCCACGTCGGGCCTCAGCTGGATCGTCAGGTCTGTTTCGCCCAGCGGGTCCAGGAGATTACATTTTTTGTTTGTTAGAGACGTCGGGGTGGATTCTGCCGCCAATGGAACCGGGGGTGCCTAAGCCAGCTGGTCGGGCTTCCAAACCCTGGCTGGCTCGAGAGGTTTCCTTGCCTCGGTTGGCTCGGCAGGCTTCCATCCCACGTCATGCTCCACTGGATCATCGGGCTCCCTCGCCGCAGCTGGAGCGACAGGCGTCCTTGCCTCAGCCGGCTCGCCAGGCTCCCATGTCTTGGCCGGTTCACCCAGGTGGGGCGCCGGGTGGCGCTCGAGGGCACCAGGCTGCCCTGCATCACGCACTCCTGCCATCATCAATTACGCACACCTGCCTTCCCTTGTCACATGCATCAGCGATATTGGATTCATCTGGACTCACTCAATCACCTGTTTTTTTCCTCCCCTATATTTGTCAGTTCTCCAGCTCTGTTCCCCACTGCTGCATTGATTGTTATGTGTTTGTTACCCATGTGCTGAAGCTGTTCCTGTCTAGTTTTATGTCCGTTCCCTATTAAATGTTTGACTCCTTGTACCTGCTTCGCCTTTCCAGTGTCGTTCCTGTGACACTTCCCGTCTCCCATACAGAGAGCCTCACCTCTCCCTCTTCCCATTTCACATATAGAGAGACTCATCTCTCCCTCTTATCTCTCCATCTTCCCTGGTCTCCTAGGCTCCCCTAGAGAAAGAGGAGTACCTTGCATGGCGTCAGAACCTGGAGGATGGTAAAGGGCACACTCTGGACCACCCCACTGTTTTCCGCTGGACTGGACCTGGAAAGGAGGTCTCTCTGTCTGGAGATTCCCTAACCAGGAGGTGGGTTAGCAGCCCTGGGAAGGGCATCATACTCATAACATTATTGTTGACCTGCCTATGGTGCAATTTGTGAGTGTGTATATGCACTTATAATGATGCTCCCCTTCAGGCAGATCCACAATAGCCACAAAGTTTTTGTGACTGAAAGATAGAACACACTGACAGTAAGAATAACTTCTATGTGGACGGAACATGGACTCATGACCCAGCTGAGGTGAGCAGTGTGTTTTGGGACCAGAACCACCTATGTTTTACATGTTGTAATGGCTCTGATGGAGAACCAATGTTTACTTAGTCATTCCTATATGGATGAAAAATAGCTAACAGATTTGAAGTTTGAGTCCACTGTAGATTGCTGGTTTTGTGGTCCCCCAGCCTGTTGTAACCAACTAGCTAGGCATAGTCAACAACCTCATCCAAGTGAAGAAGACTGACTTTGAGGTGTTTGATGCAGTTATGATGGACTCACAGAAGTGCTCGTATACACTGTGCTCTTCACAGATGAAAGCAGGTTCACACTGAGCACATGTGACAGACGTGACAGAGTCTGAAGACGCTGTGGAGAACGTTCTGCTGCCTGCAACATCCTCCAGCATGACCGGTTTGGCGGTGGGTCAGTCATGGTGTGGGGTGGCATTTCTTTGGGGGGCCGCACAGCCCTCCATGTGCTCGCCAGAGGTAGCCTGACTGCCATTAGGTACTGAGATGAGATCCTCAGACCCCTTGCGAGACCATATGCTGGTGCGGTTGGCCCTGGGTTCCTCCTAATGCAAAACAATAATAGACCTCATGTGGCTGAAGTGTGTCAGCAGTTCCTGCAAGAGGAAAGCATTGCTGCTATGGACAGGCCTGCCCGTTCCCCAGACCTGAATCCAATTGAGCACATCTGGGACATCATGTCTCTCTCCATCCACCAACGCCACGTTGCACCACAGACTGTCCAGGAGTTGGCAGATGCTTTAGTCCAGGTCTGGGAGGAGATCCCTCAGGAGACCATCCGCCACCTCATCAGGAGCATGTCCAGGTATTATAGGGAGGTCATACAGGCACGTGGAGGCCACACACACTACTGAGCCTAATTTTGACTTGTTTTAAGGACATTACATCAAAGTTGGATCAGCCTGTAGTGTGGTTTTCCACTTTAATTTTGAGTGTGACTCCAAATCCAGACCTCCATGGGTTGATACATTTGATTTCCATTGATCATTTTTGTGTGATTTTGTTGTCAGCACATTCAACTATGTAAAGAAAAAAGTATTTAATAAGAATATTTCATTCATTCAGATCTAGGATGTGTTATTTTAGTGTTCCCTTCCCACAACCTGTTTACCCATGCATAACACCAGAGCCATGTATTAAGAAAGTTGGGCCGTTGAGCTTTCTGCATTAATGATGCATCTTTAACATTCTATGGCAGCCATGTTAGCACCCCATTCATATGTCATGCTATGTAACTGAATGTCTAGAATTAGAACAGCATTCTAAAAGTTGGCCCAACTCTCTAAATACAGACTCTGCATAACACTAATGAGTGTAACCAAGTTATGCTACTGTATTGGAAAATGTCTCCATGATGCTAGAAAGTTAGATGGTAACTGGTAATAGCAAAATATTAACAAGACAAATATTGATGTTCAATCTCGCATTGTATTTACCATCTGTTTGTGAGTTAGACCTGTCCAGCTCCCCTCCTGGACCGTACCACCAGGACCCTACATTCCCAAGCAGGAAGATAAGTCTCTGCCCATTCTGCCACCTCACCTGCTACAGGTCATCCTAAACAAGCACACAGGAATCTCTGAGTACAAGATGACAACAACTGAATCCAAACCCTCATAGGAATATCAATGATGAAGACATGACAGAGCGGTTCATGTCATTGACAGTAATGTGCATGCACTGGAGTAAGATGTTTGCTTTCCCTCATCAGTGTGACCCTGCATTGCTTCCAGAACCCAACCATGTCATGCTCAATCACCTCTACTCCCTGTCCATTAAGGTAAGACCAGAGAGAGATCAGAAAGATTCAATCAAAGACATGAAGCATTAGTAGATTGATTGAAAGTGTGCCAGATGGAACAGAATGAATCAGAATGAGAGGTAAAGGGAAATGTCATGTATGTGCTAATGGAGTTCTATATTTCTCTCTCTCTCCTCTCAGGATGATGTGATGGTGCTTAGTGCAACTCATCGCTACAAGAAGAAGTATGTCACCACCCTGATGTATGAGCCTGTCTGACCAGAGGCCTGTGGCTGTATAAGCCTGTCTGACCAGTGGCCTGTGGCTGTATAAGCCTGTCTGACCAGTGGCCTGTGGCTGTATAAGCCTGTCTGACCAGTGGCCTGTGGCTGTATAAGCCTGTCTGACCAGAGGCCTGTGGCTGTATAAGCCTGTCTGACCAGAGGCCTGTGGCTGTATAAGCCTGTCTGACCAGAGGCCTGTGGCTGTATACGTCCGTCTGACCAGAGGCCTGTGGCTGTATAAGCCTGTCTGACCAGAGGCCTGTGGCTGTATACGTCCATCTGACCAGAGGCCTGTGGCTTCTCAGCCTCTGCTTTCCCACCACAGACACCACTGCTTCACACAGCACAGCCTACACCGTTGTACCTGTATATACAGTACCAGTAAAAAGTTTGGACACACCTACTCATTCAAGAGGTTTTCTTTATTTTTACTATATTCTACATGTTAGATTAATAGTGAAGACATTAAAACTATGAAATAAAACACATGGAATCATTTAGTAACCAAAAAAGTGTCAAACAAATCAAAATATATTTTATATTTGAGATTCTTTAAAATAATTTGCAGCAATTTGAACATGAAGGCTTAATTCATGCAATCTCCTCTGAACAGTTGATGTTGAGTGGTGTCTGTTACATGAACTCTGTGATGCATTTCTTTTGGCTGCAATTTCTGAGGCTGGTAACTCTAATGAACTTATCAGGGTCTTATTTTCCTGTGGCGGTCCTCATGAGAGCCATTTTCATCATAGCGCTTGATGGGTTTTTGCACAGCACTTGAATAAACTTTCAAAGTTCTTGACATTTTGTGGATTGACTGACCTTCATGTATTAAATGAATGAGGGACTGTCATTTCTCTTTGCTTATTTGAGCTGTTCTTGCCATAGTATGGACTTGGTCTTTTACCAAATAGGGCTATATTCTTTATACCACCCCTACCTTGTCATAACGCAACTGATTGGCTCAAACCCACTAAGAAAGAAAGGAATTCCACAAATTAACTTTTAATGGGCACACCAAGCTGGTTGAGAAAATGCCAAGAGTGTGCAAAGCTGTCATTAAGGCAAAAGGTGGCTACTTTGAATATTCTCAAACAAAACACTTTTTTGGTTACTACATGATTCCATATATGTTATTTCATAGTTTTGATGTCTCCACTATTATTCGATAATGTAGAAAATAGTCAAAATAAAGAAAAACCCTTGAATGAGTAGGTGTGTCCAAACTTTTGACTGGTACTGTATCTCAGTTCAGAATGATTTCTATTTCCCAAATCTTCCTCAATCTGCCTTTCCTCTTGTTTAATGATTGCTGTCTGTTTGATGAATGACTCAAATGTAAAATGTTATAGACATAGAGGAGCACTAGCTTTGCATAGGAAGGATAGAGGAGTTTTGTGGGGTGGTGGGGGATTCTGACTGATAATACATAAGGGTTGTGTTGTGGCCTGTAGAGATACTCCTTTTGCCTGATGACATGAAGTCCCATCATCAGACAACCAGGAAGTTGTAGAACATGGTGTTCTACTACATATAGTGTTGGATCAAGGATGGATGCCCCAGTGTTGCTGTACAGTAATGATAATCATGGATTTTTTTTCCCACCTTTCATTGTGCTTTGCTCTTCAGCCTGTTACTTGCCATTTGGGCAGTTTGCTAGTCTTTTTATGTTATCATTATGCTTCACCAGCTATATCAGTTTGCGTATCAGTGCAAATGTTTTATTTAAATAATTGTAAGTTAAGTAGATGAACAGGATTCTCTTCCATTAGATAGTGCTGTGTATATTTACTAAATGACTACAGTATATGGTCAAAACAGCTCCCCTACATGTGAAACCAAGGGATGAACTCAGAGGGGTGGCAGACTAGTAGAGTTGGGAGATGGTGGCCCCAGTCCAATTGAGAATCTGTGGCTAGATGTGCCAAGCTTATAGACACATACCCCAAGAGGCTTGCAGCTATAATTTCTGCAACAGGTGGCTCTACAAAGTATTGACTTTGGTGAGGAGGGTGGGGTGGGGTGGGGTGAATAGTTATGCACACTAAATTTTGCTGTTTTTTTGTCTTGTTTGTTTCACAATAAAAAATATTTTGCATCTTCAAAGTGGTAGGGATGTTGTATAAATCAAATGACATTACAAATAGTCTGGGTAGCCATTTGATTACCTGTTCAGAAGTCTTATGGCTTGGGGGTTAAAGCTGTGGAGAAGCCTTTTGGTCCTAGCACTCTGGTACTGCCATGAGGTAGCACTAGCACTAGCTCTGGCACCCCAGTGGACGAACTGGACAGGTCAGGGGTTAAGGGTTAAGGGACAAGGGCTATATGTCAATAGAGCTAAAATCACTACAGTCTACACACTATCCCAACCACCAATGAATCTATGTTGACTTGACATCAATTCATGTTTTGCTTGAAAGTTTGGGTTCTTTGTTGCTTATTGCTGCCTCCAAAGTTCTGGCCAAAGTTTTGCCAGTGTGTGTGTGTAAGTATGAGTTTGAGTATGAGTCTGTGTTCTCAGAGTTGGTGTGTTATATGGTGTCATCCTACAGGTGCTGTGAGGTCCATGACCTGTGCTACTCTGATGCCATGTAGCATGATGATTGTTGGCCCATCATTGACAAACCTTACACTGAATCCTATGCCTATGACTGTGACGAGAACCTCAGAAAGGTCACTTGCAAGAGTGAGTAGCTCCAAAGAGTCCCCTCCCCTCACTTCATACACCACAATGATTAGCTTTATACTACATTACATACAGTGCTGCCCACAGTACACTTTACCTTGCTCTTTCCATTTTATTCTCTTACTCTACCCTCCTTATCGTTCTTTCTCTCACACAATAGAAGTAAAGAAAGAGGGAGGCAAGGAGATTATAATTCAAAAATCCCAAATATTGTTCTCTACAGCAGGTTTTTCCAAACTCAGTCCTGGGGCCCAACCTGGGTGCACATTTTGTTTTTTCCCCTAGCACTACACACCTGATTCAAATAATCAAATCTTGATGATAAGTTGGTTATTTGAATCAACTGTGTAGTGCTAGAGCAACAACTAAAACGTGCATCAAGGGGGGTCTCCAGGACCGAGTTTGGGAAACCTTGCTCTACAGGGCAACATTCAGCCCAAACTACCAGTGGAGTGAACCAATGTCTTCATGTTTTCTACTAGTGACAAGTCCTGCACTTTGAGAGGAATAGGCACAAAATCTTTGTACACCTGCCAGACCAGTTCTCTGATCATCTGCTCAGGCCATCCCAGATGCCCTGCAGCCATCTCAGGTGTACTGAGACAAAAGAGACGTTCCCTCTCTTCCTCCTGTTGTCACCACAGTGAAGAGTGCTAGCAATAAGGGGGGGCAGGAATGTCAGTAGCATTAAGGAAAGGCACTGAGAAGCAACTGGGTTGCCTGCAAATGACCTCCCTGCACTTAACAGCCCACGACTAGCACTTCACTGGAAGAGCTTTACACAATTACAGACCTTTTAAGTCGGCATCATTTCTTGGTAATATATGCTGTTTCTGTGCTTTTGAACAGGACATGCTGTTTTATTGTGGGGTTGGAACTCATTTCTGAACATATCTGCCAGAACTGACAATAGTAACACATGCCATGCTGGCTTTTGAGTCATACTTGCAGATAAAAGGAAATTGAGAACTTTCATGATTACATTTTGGGGGCAGGGGTCATGACACATGGCATTACCTTTCAAGATGACCATACAATGTGAGAACAGTGTACACACACACACACACACACACACACACACACACACACACACACACACACACACACACACACACACACACACACACACACAATAGTTTCAGGCTGACTTCATTGAACTACCTGGAACTATTCACAAATTCTTCAGTTCCAGGACATTATAGCCATAGAGAGAAAGGTTGTGAGTTAGAGAGAGAGGTCAAGTGAAAGGCAGACTGACACTTTGTCATCACATCACTCCTTATTCACAACACGGTGACCTCCGACCTTGCATGTAAAGACAGGCTCTGATGCTGCCATGGTTACCAAACGATTGCTGTGCCTACCGCCCAAGTGAGTTGATGTTCATGTTGCTTGAGGCTCTAGAGTCTAGATCATTACATGAGTACAGTCAAGAAGACAGGTGGGCGTGCCAGTCAGGGAGGCATGGCAGTGTGTGTGTGTCACTCCTTCATCCAGAACATTCTCTACTGACACAGGCTGTTAGGAATGCATGATGTAGCTGATAGGAAGACACCCAGGGAAATCTGAGCCTTACGCCTCGATCACACTTACAGCGTCATTGTGTTTTGGTACACCACAAGTACATTCATTTACAATGGAACGCTGCGTTTGCCTTGCAGCATTGCGTTGCAGAGGCTGTGCATTCTGTGTGGTTCATACGTTGGATTAATCGAACGTATGCATCAAATTGTATGCGTAGACGACTTGACATAAATGGTAGCAGAAGTTGAATGTTGAACTTTTGTTGCACACACATCCAGATGATGCTGCATACCATTTTGAGCAGAAGAACAAGCCCTTAGAATCAGAAACGTTGACAAACGGCATATCTTTAAAATAAAATCAGTCAAATCAAATTTTAAGTCACATACTTCATAAACAACAGGTTGGAGCTAGGAACTCAAGCATTTCACTACACCTGCAATAACATCTGCTAAATATGTGTATGTGACCAATACAATTTGATTTGGACTAGCAGTGAAATGCTTACATACAGGCACTTCCCAATAATGCAGAGAGAAAGAAAATAGAGAAATAATAGAAAAGTAAAAAATATAACCAATGAGTAACAATAACATGACTATATACAAGGGGTACACCTGCAATGTTTAGTGCCAGTGCCGAGTCGATGTGCAGGGGTATGAGGTAATTGAGATAGATACTGTATGTGCATGTAACTAGGAATAAAGTAACAGATCGTAATTAGTAGCAGCAGCATATGTGACAAGTCAAAACAAATTGTGCACAAAGAGTCAATGCAAATAGTTAAATGGATAACCAAATAGTTACCTGGACTAACTGTTTAGCAGTCTTATGGCTTGTGGTTAGAATCTGTTCAGGGTCCTGTTAGTTCAAGACTTGGTGCATATAGCACAAAACATTTGCTTAGTTTTCACAAAAAGACTATTCCATTAATGGTAGTCAGATACAGTGGGGAGAACAAGTATTTGATACACTGCCGATTTAGCAGGTTTTCCTACTTACAAAGCATGTAGAGATCTGTAATTTTTTTATCATAGGTACACTTCAACTGTGAGAGACAGAATCTAAAACCAAAATCCAGAAAATCACATTGTATGATTTTTAAGTAATTAATTTGCATTGTATTGCATGACATAAGTATTTGATACATCAGAAAAGCAAAACTTAATATTTGGTACAGAAACCTTTGTTTGCAATTACAGAGATCATACATTTCCTGTAGTTCTTGGCCAGGTTTGCACATACTGCAGCAGGGATTTTGGCCCACTCCTCCATACAGACCTTCTCCAGATCCTTCAGGTTTCGGGGCTGTCGCTGGGCAATACGGACTTTCTGCTCCCTCCAAAGATTTTCTATTGGCTTCAGGTCTGAAGACTGGCTAGGCCACTCCAGGACCTTGAGATGCTTCTTATGGAGCCACTCCTTAGTTGCCCTGGCTGTGTGTTTCGGGTCGTTGTCAAGCTGGAAGACCCAGCCACGACCCATCTTCAATGCTCTTACTGAGGGAAGGAGGTTGTTGGCCAAGATCTCATGATACATGGCCCCATCCATCCTCCCCTCAATACAGTGCAGTCGTCCTGTCCCCTTTGCAGAAGAGCATCGCCAAATAATGATGTTTCCACCTCCATGCTTCACAGTTGGGATGGGGTTCTTGGTGTTGTACTCATCCTTCTTCTTCCTCCAAACACGGTGAGTGGAGTTTAGACCAAAAAGCTCTATTTTTGTCTCATCAGACCACATGACCTTCTCCCATTCCTCCTCTGGATCATCCAGATGGTCATTGGCAAACTTCAGACGGGCCTGGACATGCGCTGGCTTGAGTAGGAGGACCTTGCGTGCGCTGCAGGATTTTAATCCATGACGGCGTAGTATGTTAGTAATGATTTTCTTTTAGACTGTGGTCCCAGCTCTCTTCAGGTCATTGACCAGGTCCTGCCATGTAGTTCTGGGCTGATCCCTCACATTCCTCATGATCATTGATGCCCCACGAGGTGAGATCTTGCATGGAGCCCCAGACCGAGGGTGATTGATCGTCATCTTGAACTTCTTCCATTTTCTAATAATTGTGCCAACAGTTGTTGCCTTCTCACCAAGCTGCTTGCCTATTGTCCTGTAGCCCATCCCAGCCTTGTGCAGGTCTACAATTTTATCCCTGATGTCCTCACACAGCTCTCTGGTCTTGGCCATTGTGGAGAGAACAGGAGCGCTTGTTAAAGAAAAACTAACAGGTCTGTGAGAGCCGGAATTATTACTGGTTGGTAGGTGATCAAATACTTATGTCATGCAATAAAATGCAAATGAATTACTTAAAAATCATACAATGTGATTTTCTGGATTTTTGTTTTAGATTCCATCTCTCACAGTTGAAGTGTACCTATGATAAAAAATTACAGACCTCTACATGCTTTGTAAGTAGGAAAACCTGCAAAATCGACAAGTGTATCAAATACTTGTTCTCCCCACTGTAGAAGGTTCATGATTCCACACAAATTTGACATGAATTAGCCTCAAATGAGTTTTTCCCTTTATATACAAACTAGTCACGTTAGAGGGCTTGTGATAACTATAGTAGGTGGTGGTATGATTTGTCAGTTGCTAGACATGCAGTTTCAGAATAATGAGAGTGAAGACAATACTATTTTGAATGTTTAATAACTCAAGGCACACATTATTTTGTTCAAAGGCTAGTTCTGGTGGCTGAAGTTGAAGTCTGCATGACACTCTTCTTGGGAGGGCCTTTGTGTGCAATCAGTACTAATAAACACCTGGAAACTAACTCTGTGAAGAGTTTAAGAAGCATCTGTCACGTTCTGACCTTAGTTCTTTGTTTATGTCTTTGTTTTAGTATGGTCAGGGCGTGAGTTGGGTGGGTAGTCTATGTTCTTTTTTCTATGTTGTGGTGTTGTGTTTGGCCTGCTATGGTTCTCAATCAGAGGCAGGTGTCGTTCGTTGTTTCTGATTGAGAATCATACTTAGGTAGCCTTTTCCCACCTGTGTTTTGTGGGTGATTATTTTCTGTTTAGTGTGTTTTGCACCTGAAGGAGCTGTTTCGGTTGTGCCTTTTGTTTCTTTCTTTGATAGTGTTCAGTTTAAATAAATAACATGAACAAGTACCACGCTGTGCTTTGGTCCTCACCTTCTTCCACCGATGTCCGTTACAGAGTCATAGGCTGCATTTAGACAGGCAGCCCAATTGTCTTTTTTCCACTAATTGGTCTTTTGAACAATCACGTCAGATATTTTCATATCCATTCTTTTTCAGAGCTGATCTGATTGGTCAAAATCAGATCAGCTCTGAAAAAGACTGGATATGAAAATATCTGACGTGATCGTTCCAAAGACCAATTAGTGAAACAATTTCACAATTGGGCTGCCATTAAACGCAGCCTTAGTTCTAAGAACCAATAAATAAGAAACAATTATGATCTTGGTGTTTAGGAAACTCCCCCGAGTATGTTGAGGGTAGCACAAGGCTGTATTCTATGAAAAGTACACGAGTAGTGCAAATCTATTTCTCATTCTAGTTGGGGCCCAGTTGAACAGTAGAATTAAGGGCTGCTACAAAGTCAAACATAGCAGTCTTCCAAACCTCTACCGTCAGACAGTTTCAATTCCATTTCAGTTGAGTCCGTTACTTCCTCTATTAAAATTAAAACAGGTTTTAACATTGCACATATTCTTGGAAAGAGTATGTCAAATTCAGGCAGCCAGAATCAGATTGGCAAAATTGTCTAATTTCCTGACCAGATTAGGGCCTGTTCCCTCCACCAGAAAGGGACAGAATTCTCCAGTCGTGGTGTTAGAAATCAGGGTACATGGGGTTCTTTAGGCTGGTTCCTCTGCTCCTTGGCCATTAGGGGGACACTGGAGGTAGTGATACAGTGCCATAATGGTGCCTGGGAATGGCTGTAACCTGACCCGTCAAGCTTCACACACACCCTATAGTTCTGTCCCTTGTTGTTGTCCCAACAAGGTGTGTCCCCGCTGTCTAGCCGGAAGGACACACAGAACTCAAGACGCTCGCTGGGATCCAGGTTCTGGGGGAGGGGGACGTCAAAGGCAAACACATCAGTCCTAAAATCGCTGTAGAGCCGGTGCAGGTAGGAGCAGGCGATGTCACAATGGCTACGCCATGAGTCAAATGTCACCTGCACGTGCACAGACTTCTCAAAGCCAACATTGCAGACACCCACGGTGCCACTCAAGGAGTGCTCAGTAATGCTGACACAGACCCTTTGTATCAGCAAACACCACGCGCTTCTTCTTAGGGATGGCACTGTTCCTGTGGACACAGTTCCAAGACCACTGGTGAGGAGGAAAAGGATGAAGAGGAGGGGGGTGCAGTGCAGAGGCTTGCCCTGGGAGTCTGGAAATCTCTTGTCTGAAGGGGAGGTCTCAGGGCCTTCAGAGGAGACACACCCAGTAGGTGACAGAGGGGAGGACTCGAGCTCAGACACAGTTGCATGGTAAGGTCCACTGGCATGGCTGACTGCTGTGGTATGGAGTGGCCTCCAAATGCTTGAAGCACTCTAAAGGGCACAAGGTTGATGAGGATAAGATTAGACTTAGATGAGAATTTAAAATGCTTGACCATTTTTAACAACTCTTTCAAAAAATATATATATATTTAACTAGGCAAGTCAGTTAACAACAAATTCTTATTTACAATGACGACCTACCCAGACCAAATCCTAACGATGCAGGGTCAATTGTGCGCCGCCCTATGGGACTCTCAAACACAGCCCGTTGTGAAACAGCCTGGAATTGAACCAGGGTCTGTAGTTATGCCTCAAGCACTGAGATGGAGTGCCTTAGACCACTGCATCACTCGGGAGCCCAAATGAATTATGTCATTAATAAGGAAACAGGTGTCAGCTAAGACAGAACAAGACTGCTATCCATATTAGATTTTGCGGATAAGGGGTATAGCATCTAAAAACTAGTTTCATGTTCACTGTTAGACAATACAAACAGCAGTTCTACGTTCAGAGCAGTCTACTGATTCTAACTTCTAGCAGGTAGTCATAAGACCACAAGTTCTCGAATGCAGATGCTATGTCTCATAAATTCATTAAATAATTTATCAAGCTGAAAGTTGTGGAAAGGTCAGGATGTTCTAGCATCCTAATAATAGCATCCCAGATCATTCAAAACCCACAAATACAAGTAGCCCTGGCGCGTCAAGACACAATTGATTCACAAATGTAACTTTTTGTTAAGACCTCAACCAAAATAAAGGAAAATCAACAAAGCTAATGATAAAATGAATTAAGTTGAAACATGAGAAATGACTGACATAGACATTTAGAGAAAGGTGTGGTCAGTCGTGCAAAATGACCTGTGAGGCACCATAAAAAGCCAGTGAATTTCCACCATAAAAAGCCAGTGAATTTCCACGGAATTCAGCTTTAAGACCCCGGGTAAGAGTGACATGTGGCCAGTGCCACCGAACAAGTTTGCATTTGAAAGCGTGAGTCAGTTGATCATTTTAGCAGTGAACAACCAATGCAAAATCATGCGGAAGTAATTTGTGAAATTAAAGATATCAGGCAAATAGAATATTTATGGAAAATTCACTCCAAATTCGATGAAGTCCATCTGCCAAACATAAGAAAAGAGAAACTAAGAAAAAATAAAAATCAACGCCCACTTGTTTCCATTCTAAATGTATCACCCCTTTCGACACTCCACGCTAATGATTTCTCTATCGAGAAATTGACGCGCTATTTAATAAAGATACTACTCTTGCCCTCAGCTTTTGATTCTTCACATGAACCGTTTCTCCTGTCAATCAGAGCAGCCACTGTGACTGATCAATAGGCAATATGTGATCAACAGGCAAGACATTTCCAGACATTAGGCTACTCAATAGTGCTATTGTAAATTTATCATCAACATCGTTGCCTGCTAAGCGCAATGCACCTTCATCCAACATAGCCTAGGTCTACATTTTATGAATAACAATACAGAGAGATATGATGAGTAGGCCTATTTTACCTTTACAACTTTATATCAGTAGGCATACATAAGGATTTATTGCATAAGACTGGCAAAAAAAAATAGGCCAAGATGATTGGCCAATGTTATTTTGCATAATAATAGTAGTCAAAACTACTGCTGCTAATGGCATGTTTAGGCTACAGGGGCGGACTGGTCATATGGCATTTTGGCCATGCCATTTTAAGGCCCAGTGGGCCTGTCTAACTTGGGTTTTTAGTGCAACATAAACATTATCTGACTAATAATGTGCATTTGGTAATGTTACATTACATTACACGTTACATCATACAAGGGGAAAAATGGGCCAGTGTGGTGGCCTCAAGAAAAAAAAACAGACAGGTGTGGCCTGTGTGAGGTGAGGTGAGTGGCGAGGTGGTCTAAGTTACTGTCTTGCAGTGTTTCGGTGTCACTACAGCCTGGGGTTTGATCCCAGGCTGTGTCTTTGATCCCAGGCTGTGTCTTTACCGGCCGTGACCGGGAGCCCCAAAGGGCAGCGCATAATTGGCCCAGCGTCGTCTGGGTTAGGGGGTTTGGCCGGGGGGTGGCTTTACTTGGCTCATCATGCTCTAGCGACTCCTTGTGGCGGGCCGTGTGCCTGCAGGCTGACTTCGGTCATCAGTTGAACAGTATTTCCTCCAACACATAGGTGCAGCTGGCTTCTGGATTAAGCGAGCGGGTGGTAAGAAGCGCGGTTTGGTGGGTCATTTTTCAGAGGATACATGACTCGACCTTCGCCTCTCCTGAGCCCATTGGGCAGTTGCAGCGATGAGTCAAGAATGAAATTGGGGAGGAAAAGGGGTAAAAAATTACTACAAATAAAACAGACTATTGTGTAAGAAATGCCAGGCACAATTTCTGGTCCCAGTCCAACCCTGGGCTACTACATGAAGACATATATAGGCTACATAGGTTGTGCATGAAATGTAAGTGTGTGGTGCCCCATTGACAGAGATGTGAGGCAAATGTCTGTTCAGTTTCCAAAATAATTTTGTTATATGTTATGTAGCCAGCAAAAACTGCATTCCATAAAATGATGATCCAGCCATCGTCTTGTTCTGCCCAGGCCCGTGGCAGGGACTGCAGTGCTTACAGTCAGACAGTAAAACTGCACACAGGGAACACATAAAAACAATGGATTATTCCTAATCCTCTCACTTGGAATGCCTGTAAATTAATTAAATCTGTCCCAGCAATGTTTATTCAGTGTTTTTGTTTAGGTAGTACTGTACTACATTGTTTCTGTTGCTCACACCCAAGTTGTCACTTGCAAGCATTTCACCAAGACAGAGGTAGAGGGACTGACCCACCAGTTGACCTAGTCTAGGAGATCAGTCCAGATCATGAGACTACAAGGCACTGGTTAAGGGGTTTCCAACATGTCTCCTGAGTGGCGCAGCGGTCTAAGGCACTGTATTGCAGTGCTGAAGGTGTCACTACAGACCCTGGTTCAATTCCAGGCTGTATCACAACTGTCCCTGATTGGGAGTGCCCAGTGTGTTTAGGGTTTGGCTGGGGTAGGCCATCATAGTAAATAAGAATTTGCTCTTTAACTGACTTGCCAAGTTAAATATAATATTGTTAAGGCTTACCCTTGTAGCAGAGGAGGCTGGTGGGAAGAACTATAGGAGGACAGGCATGTGTAATGCTAGAATGGAATAAATGTAACATTACCAAATGCATCAAACATATGGAAACCACACGTATGACTCCGTTCCATTATTCCATTACAATGAACCCGTCTTCTTATAGCTACTCCCACCAGCCTCCTCTGCTACATGGGTAAGCCCTAAATAAGTGAGTCAGGATGAGCTGTTTTACACAACGCAGGATTATACATTTGGCAAAGATACAAAACCTCAACAGCACATTGTCAGAGATCAAACCCTGCATTCAGGTTCAGACAAGGATGTACCAGGTTGCTTGCAGCTGGTTATTATTATTTTTTCTCCCCACAGTCTTAAAATGGCCTTCCCATTCAAACATGATACACTTAAAACAAGTGTTTGTGTGAATGATGCCTATTAATATATATTCTTCCAGGGTGTCTCCTAGGATACAGATGGAGTTATTTATGACAGTTAAAAACTAGTAATGCCTGTATGTAATACCTGATGCTAATTAAGAGGATACATGTTTCTTACAGGGCTATTGGTTGTGTCTGGGGGAGGTATTTGAGGAATTTGATTGGTTGTGTTCAGATTACATTTTCTCTCTCCCAAATGTGATTCACTGAAGACGGATAGCTAAGATCTCCCAAGATAGTTGATTCTGTCTCTGAATATCAGAAGTGGTCATTGATTTTTTGTTTTTCCATGGACTGACTAACTGTACATTTCACCCTGATCAAAGAGACTCTTCCCAGAACAAAGCAATGCTGGGTCATTATATTCAATAGACACAGACAGTAGATTAACTATAGGGCCTTGAAAGATTGAAAAGAGAAAAAAACACAATATTCACTAAAGGTTGATACAGTATTTGTTCTCTGATATTTCAACCTTCAAATAAGATGTGACATATAGTTCATTAAGAAGGACAGTGGCAGGTGATACCCTCCTGCATGAAACCAGTGGTGTAAAGTACTTACTTAAGTCGTTTTTTTGTGTATCTGTACTTTACCTTACTATTTATATTGTGGACAACTTTTACTTTTACTTCACTACATTCCTAAATAAAATCATGTACTTTTAACTCCATTACATCCCTACTGCCTCTGATCTGGCGGACTCACTAAATACAAATTCTTCGTTTGGAAATTATGTCTGCTTGTTGTAGTGTGCCCCAGGCTATCCTTAAATAAAAAATAAAACATTGTGCCATCTGGTTAGCTTAATATAATACATTTGAAATGATTTATACTTTTACTTTTGATACTTAAGTATCTTTTTGTTCTCTGATATCTCAACCTTCAATAGAGAAGTGACATACGGTGCATTAAGAAAGACAGTGGCAGGTGACACCAGAATGTTTTAAATGTATACTTTATTAAATTAGGCAAGTCAGTTAAGAACAAATTCTTATTTACAATGACGGTCTAGGAACAGTGGGTTAACTGCCTTGTTCAGGGACAGAAAAACATATATATTTTTTTTACCTCCATCTAGCAACCTTTCGGTTACTGGCCCAACACTCTAACCACTAGGCTACCTGCCGCCCCAAATATACCAGAGGTGCCAGATTCGTCACACATTTTATGTCGGTAAGAACAAAGAAAATACATGTTGATAACTGCTGATCAAAGAACATGTCTTTAATAAAGTCCTACTCCAGCCTCTTTTTCAGCTCTTTTATCACCTGATTTACGTAACAAAAGGCACTGCTCAATAGGTGGTCCAGGTGTCTTCTGACATGGCACAAGTGTGGATAGATGCACCTCTATTGTTCCTCAAGCGAAGGGGAGACTGATGTCATCAAGGGCACCATCAGAGCAACTCATTGAATGGCCTAAAAAACATGTTTCTTTACCCTGAAGTGTGTGTATATACATTAATGTATTTATACGTAGGATATTGTTTTTCAATAGGAAAAGTAAAACAAAAAGCTGGAGTGCATCTTTAAACTACCGTCTCTGAAAGTCTGGAACTGATGTTTAGGCTTCAATTACCTGGGCACCTGCGATTTACTGTAAATCAGAGATAAGGGGAATGCAAACAAATTCCCTGTTTACAGGATACAAATCTTTGCCAATGTGATTTATTCCATTTCTAAGTGTGCTGCTTTTAATAAACACCACAGCAATAAAAAAAAACGTGTATTTTTTATTGAATTGATGTGAAAACTGGAAAGGTACCAATGTTAACCCCAGCATGAATATGACTCATGAGAAAAAAGGGAGGTTAGGTACTGGCAGAGTCAGCGATCAATAGAGAAATTAGGAGGGCCTGAATAAAGGGAATGTGACATTGGCCCTGATGAGCCCACATGATCCTTAGAGTACATTAGTATTCTGCCATAACAGAATGTATCTCTTGAGCCAAAGCGATGTTCCACATTTTAGTCAAGTAATCCCCATTGATTCATTTTAACTGGCAAATGCAATTGATTACAAGGCATTGATTTCTGTGAGCCCATATACTAAATTACCACTTATCGACGAAGTGCGAATGTGTTTGTGAGCATGAATGTGGGGAGGGATGCTGTTTGCAGTTTTGAATGGAACTTTCTTAATCCCAATCAAGATGCTTCTTTGTTGTGTTTAAAAAAATGTTTTTTATGGTATCCATTATGCTTTTCACTTTCTGTTACACAATTATGTGATGTTGCGTTTAGGGTCTCATGAAGTCCTATTATGGAGAATATTATGTAAATAAAGTAGTGTATACACATGAGAGGACTTAACACAAGTTTTATTTCAGTGTAGTTTCATGTAGCTTCACTTGATGGCACTGGAGCATCAGCGTTGAATATCATGACTGCATATGGGATATCTGTAAACTGTCATGCAGTGTACACACAGAAAAATCCCATCACAAATGTTACCTTTCAAAAAAGGAGAGCTTAAATCACTGGAACAATGCCCATGTGTGTAACATGATACATCTGTTAACAGACAGACAGATAGAAGCCCTAGAAATATTTGCATTAAATAGTCACCCTGCTGGTGACTAGCATTCATTGTGCTGTGGACACTTGCTGGTTTTCTGGTGATACTGGTATGCTGGTGAATGCAATTCATATTATGCTGGCCTGGCTTGCAAAGTAATGTTAATTCCTATTGGAATCCAGCCAGAGTTGGGATATCCAACAATTGGAACTTTTATTAACCCACACACTGCTTTCAGAATTACTTCCAGAGTTAGATAGATACATAAATGAGACCTAAACCATCTAAACTGGAACAACCAAGTCAAATCAAATCATATTAAATTTTATTTGTCACATGCACATGGTTAGCAGATGTTAATGTGAGTGTAGCGAAACGCTTGTGCTTCTAGTTCCGACAGTGCAGTAATATCTAACAAGTAATCTAACAATTCCCCAACAACTCCCTAATACAGACAAATCTAAAGGGGTGAATGAGAATATGTACATGTAAGTATATGGATGAGCGATGGACGAGCGTCATAGGCAAGGTGCAATAGATGGTATAAAATAGAGTAAATACAGTACATGTGATATGAGTAATGTAAGATATGTAAACATTATTAAAGTTGAATTATTTAGAGTGCATTGTATAAAGTGACTAGTGATCCATGTATTAAAGTGGCCAGTGACTGGGTCTCAATAAAGGCAGTAGCCTCTCTGAGTTAGTGATTGCTGTTTAGTGGTCTGATGGCTTTGAGATAGAAGCTGTTTTTCAGTCTCTCGGTTCCAGCTTTGATGCACCTGTACTGACCTCACCTTCTGGAAGGTAGTGGTGTGAGCAGGCAATGGCTCGGGTGGTTAATGTCCTTGATAATCTTTTTGACCTTCCTGTGATATCAGGTGCTGTACAGTCATGGCCAAAAGTTTTGAGAATGACACAAATATTAATTTTCACAAAGTCTGCTGCCTCAGTTTGTATGATGGCAATTTGCATATACTCCAGAATGTTATGAAGAGTTATAAGATGAACTGCAATTATTTGCAAAGACCCTCTTTGCCATGCAAATGAAATTAATCGACAAAAAACATGTCCACTGCATTTCAGCCCTGCCACAAAAGTACCAGCTGACATCATGTCAGTGATTCTCTCATTAACACAAGCGTGAGTGTTGACGAGGACAAGGCTGGAGATCACTCTGTAATGCTGAATGAGTTCAAATAACAGACTGGGAGCTTCAAAAGGAGGGTGGTGCTTGGAATCATTGTTCTTCCTCTGTCATCCATGGTTACCTGCAAGGAAACATGTGCCGTCATCATTGCTTTGCACAAAAAGGGCTTCACAGGCAAGTATATTGCTGCCAGTAAGATTGCACCTAAATCAACAATTTATCGGATGATCGAGAACTTCAAGGAGAGCGGTTCAATTGTTGTGTAGAAGGCTTCAGGGCATCCAAGAAAGTCCAGAAAGCACCAGGACCATCTCCTAAAGTTGATTCAGCTGCAGGGTCAGAGCACCATCAGTACAGAGCTTGCTCAGGAATGGCAGCAGCACCTGCACGCACAGTGAGACAAAGACTTTTGGAGGATGGCCTGGTGTCAAGAAGGGCAGCAAAGAAGCCTCTTCTCTCCAGGAAAAACATCAGGGACAGACTGATATTCTGCAGAAGGTAAAGGGATTGGACTGCTGAGGACTGGGGTAAAGTAATTTTCTCTGATGAATCCGCTTTCCGATTGTTTGGGGCATCTGGAAAAAAGCTTGTCCGGAGAAGACAAGGTGAGCGCTACCATCAGTCCTGCATCATACCAACAGTAAAGCATCCTGAGACCATTCATGTGTGGGGTTGCTTCTCAGCCAAGGGAGTGGGCTCACTCACAATTTTGCCTAAGAACACAGACATGAATAAAGAATAGTACGAACACATCCTTCGAACCATCCAGGAACAGTTTGGTGACGAACAATGCCTTTTCCAGCATGATGGAGCACCTTGCCATAAGGCAAAAGGGATAACTAAGTGGCTTGGGAACAAAGCACCGATATTTTGGGTCCATGGCCAGGAAACTGCCCAGACCTTAATCCCATTGAGAACTTGTGGTCAATCCTCAAGAGGTGGGTGGACAAACAAAAACCCACAAGTTAGACCATGCTAGTCAGAATAGCTTGACCAGCTAGACCATGGATGGGCAAGTGTGATAGGGTCCCGTATGGCTCAGTTGGTAGACCATGGTGCTTGCAATGCCAGGGTTGTGGGTTTGATTCCAACAGAGGACCAGTATTGGATTAAAAAAGTATCAACATTTATGCAGTCTGCTCAGTGGCTAAAATGTAGTAGGGGTGAAGGGACACAAACAATTGCAACTCATCATGAAGGGCTGTGGATCTCTCGTGTGAACAAAGCATTGCTGGTTCATTATAATCAATAGACACAGACAGTAGATTAACTAGAGTGCCTTGAAAGATTGGCTACCCCACTTCTAGAGGAGACAGCTGAACCATTCACCTTCAACCTCCATGAAACGAGCCACACAAAGTTGAACTGGGGGCATGAATTATCTCACAAATGTCTGAAACAGTATTTGGTCTCTGAGATATCAACCTTCAATAGAGAAGTGGTATGGGTCATTCCACTAATTAGGTACCTTTCGAGTAGGGTAACTTGGTGAAAAACATGCTGTCATAAAAAAACCCATGTTCAGCTTAACTTCCCATCTCAAGAGGTTATTAAAATTAATCACTAATAACATGAAATAAATAGTGATCTCCACAAATAACTTTGTCGAAGTAACGACATAACTAGGACCTTACAATGATGGTGGAAAGTGAGAAATGTTGTGGTTAAAATCTCCATAGAAACCACAGAAGGACATGGCAAAATGCAGATTTTTTAAATTTTAAATTTGTCTGTACAAAAGATCACTTCATTTAATATTTGTGCACAATTTCTACTTAAAATATCAAAGGGCACTTATGCACTCATGTCAAGGTATGATACTGTGTATAGTGTGTCTAGATGGACGTTGGCAGGTGATACCAGACGTGATATCAGAGGTGCAAGATTCATCACACAGTTCATGTCAGTAAGAACAAAGAAAATACATGTTGTTAACTGCTGATCAAAGAGCAGTCTCTTTTTTTCAGCTAATTTATCACCTGATTTAGGTAACAAAAGGCCCTGTTCAATAGGTGGTCCAGGTGTCTTCTGACATGGCACAAGTGTGGAAGGGGTGGGCTTCCTTTTCGGTTTTCTATTGTTCCTCAAGCAAGGGGGAAGCTGATGACAGTCAGTCTCTTGACAACAAGGTTGATGAAATCCGAGCAAGGGTAGCATTCCAGAGGGACATCAGAGACTGTAACGTTCTTTGCTTCACGGAAACATGGCTAACTGGAGAGACGCAATCCGAAGCGGTGCAGCCAGCGGGTTTCTCCACGCATCGCGCCGACAGAAAAAACATCTTTCTGGTAAGAAGACGGGCGGGGGCGTATGTCTTATGGCCAACGTGACATGGTGTGATGAAAGAAACATACAGGAACTCAAATCCTTCTGTTCACCTGATTTAGAATTCCTCACAATCAAATGTAGACCGCATTATCTACCAAGAGAATTCTCTTCGATTATAATCACAGCCGTATATATCCCCCAAGCAGACACATCGATGGCTCTGAACGAACTTTATTTAACTCTCTGCAAACTGGAAACGATTTATCCGGAGGCTGCATTCATTGTAGCTGGGGATTTTAACAAGGCTAATCTGAAAACAAGACTCCCTAAATTTTATCAGCATATCGATTGCGCAACCAGGGGTGGAAAGACCCTGGATCATTGTTACTCTAACTTCCGCGACGCATATAAGGCCCTGCCCCGCCCCCTTTCAGAAAAGCTGACCACGACTCCATTTTGTTGATCCCTGCCTACAGACAGAAACTAAAACAAGAAGCTCCCACGCTGAGGTCTGTCCAACGCTGGTCCGACCAAGCTGACTCCACACTCCAAGACTGCTTCCATCACGTGGACTGGGAGATGTTTCGTATTGCGTCAGACAACAACATTGACGAATACGCTGATACGGTGTGCGAGTTCATTAGAACGTGCGTTGAAGATGTCGTTCCCATAGCAACGATTAAAACATTCCCTAACCAGAAACCGTGGATTGATGGCAGCATTCGTGTGAAACTGAAGGCACGAACCACTGCTTTTAATCAGGGCAAGGTGTCTGGTAACATGACTGAATACAAACAGTGCAGCTATTCCCTCCGCAAGGCTATCAAACAAGCTAAGCGCCAGTACAGAGACAAAGTAGAATCTCAATTCAACGGCTCAGACACAAGAGGTATGTGGCAGGGTCTACAGTCAATCACGGACTACAGGAAGAAACCCAGCCCAGTCACGGACCAGGATGTCTTGCTCCCAGGCAGACTAAATAACTTTTTTGCCCGCTTTGAGGACAATACAGTGCCACTGACACGGCCTGCAACGGAAACATGCGGTCTCTCCTTCACTGCAGCCGAAGTGAGTAAGACATTTAAACGTGTTAACCCTCGCAAAGCTGCAGGCCCAGACGGCATCCCCAGCCGCGCCCTCAGAGCATGCGCAGACCAGCTGGCCGGTGTGTTTACGGACATATTCAATCAATCCCTATACCAGTTTGCTGTTCCCACATGCTTCAAGAGGGCCACCATTGTTCCTGTTCCCAAGAAAGCTAAGGTAACTGAGCTAAACGACTACCGCCCCGTAGCACTCACATCCGTCATCATGAAGTGCTTTGAGAGACTAGTCAAGGACCATATCACCTCCACCCTACCTGACACCCTTGACCCACTCCAATTTGCTTACCGCCCAAATAGGTCCACAGACGATGCAATCTCAACCACACTGCACACTGCCCTAACCCATCTGGACAAGAGGAATACCTATGTGAGAATGCTGTTCATCGACTACAGCTCGGCATTCAACACCATAGTACCCTCCAAGCTCGTCATCAAGCTCGAGACCCTGGGTCTCGACCCCGCCCTGTGCAACTGGGTACTGGACTTCCTGACGGGCCGCCCCCAGGTGGTGAGGGTAGGCAACAACATCTCCTCCCCGCTGATCCTCAACACTGGGGCCCCACAAGGGTGCGTTCTGAGCCCTCTCCTGTACTCCCTGTTCACCCACGACTGCGTGGCCATGCATGCCTCCAACTCAATCATCAAGTTTGCGGACGACACAACAGTGGTAGGCTTGATTACCAACAACGACGAGACGGCCTACAGGGAGGAGGTGAGGGCCCTCGGAGTGTGGTGTCAGGAAAATAACCTCACACTCAACGTCAACAAAACTAAGGAGATGATTGTGGACTTCAGGAAACAGCAGAGGGAACACCCCCCCATCCACATCGATGGAACAGTAGTGGAGAGGGTAGCAAGTTTTAAGTTCCTCGGCATACACATCACAGACAAACTGAATTGGTCCACTCCCACAGACAGCATCGTGAGGAAGGCGCAGCAGCGCCTCTTCAACCTCAGGAGGCTGAAGAAATTCGGCTTGTCACCAAAAGCACTCACAAACTTCTACAGATGCACAATCGAGAGCATCCTGGCGGGCTGTATCACCGCCTGGTATGGCAACTGCACCGCCCTCAACCGTAAGGCTCTCCAGAGGGTAGTGAGGTCTGCACAACGCATCACCGGGGGCAAACTACCTGCCCTCCAGGACACCTACACCACCCGATGCTACAGGAAGGCCATAAAGATCATCAAGGACATCAACCACCCGAGCCACTGCCTGTTCACCCCGCTGCCATCCAGAAGGCGAGGTCAGTACAGGTGCATCAAAGCTGGGACCGAGAGACTGAAAAACAGCTTCTATCTCAAGGCCATCAGACTGTTAAACAGCCACCACTAACATTGAGTGGCTACTGCCAACACACTGTCAATGACACTGACTCTACTCCAGCCACTTTAATCATGGGAATCGATGGGAAATGATGTAAATATATCACTAGCCACTTTAAACAATGCTACCTTATATAATGTTACTTACCCTACATTGTTCATCTCATATGCATACGTTGATACTGTACTCTATATCATCGACTGCATCCTTATGTAATACATGTATCACTAGCCACTTTAACTATGCCACTTGGTTTACATACTTATCTCATATGTATATACTGTACTCGATATCATCTACTGTATCTTGCCTATGCTGCTCTGTACCATCAGTCATTCATATATCCTTATGTACATATTCTTTATCCCCTTACACTGTGTATGACAGTAGTTTTTTTTGGAATTGTTAGTTAGATTACTTGCTCGTTATTACTGCATTGTCGGAACTAGAAGCACAAGCATTTCGCTACACTCGCATTAACATCTGCTAACCATGTGTATGTGACAAATAAAATTTGATTTGATTTGATTTGACATCAGAGGGCACCATCAGACCAACTCCTTGAATTGTGTACTCCATGAAGTTTGCACTTGTGTCTAAAAAACACTATTTTGCTCAAAACATACAGTATATATGTCTTTACCCTTCAGTGTGTGTGTACATTACTGTATTTATACATGGAATATTGTTTTTCAACAAGAAAAGTAAATCAAATAGCTGGAGTGCGTCTTTAAACGACACCATGTGTATGTGACCAATAACATTTGTTTTGATTTGATCTCTGAAAGTCTGGAACTGATGTTAAGCCTTCAATTACCTGGGCACCTGCGATTTACTGTAAATCAGAGATAAGGGGAAGAATATTGAGGAATGCAAAACAAATTCACTATTTACACGATGAAGATGTTTTCTAATTTGATTGCTTTTAATAAACACTATAGCAATAAAAAAAACTCGGTTTGTCATTAATGAGAAGTGAAAACAGAAAGGTACCAATATTAACCACAGCATGAATATTGGAGTGCAGGTACTGGCAGAGTCAGCGATCAATAGAGAAATTAGGAGGGCCCGAATAAAGGGAATGTGACATTGGCCCTGATGAGCCCACATGGTCCTTTCAGTAAATTAGTATTCTCCCATAACAGAATGTATCTCTTGAGCCAAATCGAGTAATCCCCATTGATTAAATTTAACCGACAAATGCAATTGATTACAACAAGGCTGTTTTACAATGAAAATCATTGATTTCTGTTAGCCCATATACTAAATTACCACTTATCGATGAAGTGTGAATGTGTCACGTCCTGACCATAGAGAGACCTTATTTTCTATGGTAAAGTAGGTCAGGGCTTTTGATTTTGTATGATTCCCAATTAGAGGCAGCTGGTAACCGTTGTCTCTAATTGGGGATCATGTTTAGGTAGCTTTTTCCACCTGTGTTTTGGTGGGATATTGTTTATGTGTAGTTGCATGTTAGCACGCCATTGTTGTCATGGTTAGTTTATTCTGTATTGTTTTGTGGTTCACTTATTTCTAATAAAAGATGTGGAACACAAATCACGCTGCACGTTGGTCAGAGTTTGCTTCCAACGATCGTGACAAAATATCCCACCACAACAGCAGCGTGCCCAGGAGGAGAGGGTAACATGGACTTGGGAGGAGATTCTGGATGGGAAGGGATCCTGGACTTGGAAGGAAATCCTGACAGGACAGGATTGCCTTTCTTGGCAGGAGACGCAAGGAAAAAAGGGAGGACAGCGACGATGCCGGGGTTCGCGGCCACAGAGAAAGCCCAAAAGACGGCCCACATTTCTTTTTTTGGGGGGGGGGGTGATGAGGTGCGTGTCACCAGTCTACCTGTGCCAGCCCCACGCATCAGGCCTCCAGTGCGCCTCCCTAGTCCATAGCTTCAGGCGACGGTCCCCAGTCCAGACCTTCCAACGATCGTGAGAAAATGTGTGTATGTTGCGAGGGATGCTATTCACAGTTTTGAATGGAACATTCATAATCCCAATCAAGGTCCATGGAAGATGTTTCTTTGCTGTGCGTTTGTTTTTCATAAAAATGTATATCCATTATGTTTTTCACATTGCATTACACTCATCTGAATCTCAACGACAAGATTCATTGGTTGCCTCCCGTCTCATACATGAATGATATAGATTCTGGAATGACTCACAGTTAGCGGCACCTTCATCCTGTTAAAACCCAGCATAACAAATACAATGAAAATATGTTGGAGCAGAGACAGTAGACTGGGCTCCATGTCAAATGACCTTACCTGGGAACCGTGGACTTAAGCAGCAGCTACCATAAAATTAGGAAATACAAAATATCTCAGCGTAAAACCTTTGCTGTGTAAAATGGATCGGGTACACTAGGGAATAGGCTGCCATTTGGGACACAGCTCTTATACATCAGCTGGCGGTGATATTGGATTTTGCCAGGAGTTGCATTTCAAAATAATGGTTGGTATATAATCTAGAAGCTCGCAAAATGTGCCACCTAGAAGGACACAAAGATGTACGAACGGGTGTCGAAAGCAATGCAAAAAAAGGGAACATTCACAATGCCAAAATAGGTAAGATGATTAGATGTGTCCAATTGTGTTTGCTTACTAGTGTGTTTGTGTTATCTTTGCTAGCTTGCATTCATTTACATAATATCATTATCAACTATTAGATGAACAGCTAAACTAAACAAGTGTGAATTCAGGAATGTGTAAGCCTACATTTTGAATATTCTAAATTACATGAACTGTTTTTAAAAAGGAATTTGTGGCATTACTAGCCAGCCAATGACAAAATGAGCCAAAAAAACTAAATGACAAAAATGAAATCACAAAAAAATAAGGAACAAAATGAAAAAAGTGCAGGCAATTGCTTATGTCCATGAGTAGGCTTGCTTGTTAGCTAGCAAATGTGAAGTATCACCCTGATTCATCTTTGCATACAATATCCATTTATTTCTGTTTACCTTGTTTTAATTAAGGGCAATGTGACCCCTAGTCTTGCGGGTGCAGGGCTATCCACCAGTTTAAACAACAGCCTTATACCACTCTTACTGTAGTAGCCTATACGTTGATCCAGTTTGATCTCAGTCTAAAAGTAACATACTAAATGTAAATCCAGTTAAAAAGTATGATATGTTACACTTCCTGGGGTCCTAACAACACAACAAATAAAATCCATAATGTACATAAATATACTGTACATACTTAGCACTACATTGACATTACAATTTAGCTATTCAGCAGAAGCTCCCATCCAGAGCAACCCAGAACTAGGGCATTCAACTTAACATAGCCAGGCGGGACAACCACATACTGGATCATAGTTATATCCCAACCACGTATCACATAAATAATACAATGCAAAGTACACTATATATAGAAAAGTACGTGGACACCCCTTCAAATTAGTTGATTTGGCTATTTCAGTCACACCTGTTGCTGACAGGTTTATCAAATGGAGTACATAGCCATGTAAGCTCCATAGACAAACATTGACAGTAGAATGGCCTTACTGAAGAGCTCAGTGACTTTCAACGTGGCAACGTCACAGGATGCCACCTTTCCAACAAGTCTGTTGGTTTGTCAACTGTATGTGCTGTTATTGTGAAGTGGAAACGTCCAGGAGCAACTAGAGCTCTGCCTCGAAGTGGTAGGCCACACAAGCTCACAGAACAGGACCGCAGAGTGCGTAAAAAACAACTGTCCTCTGCAACACTCACATCCGAGTTCCAAACTGCATCTGGAAGCAACGTTAGCACAATACCTGTTCGTCGGGAGCTTCATGAAATGGGTTTCCATGGCCAAGCATCCACACACAAGACTAAGAACAACGTGCGCAATAACAAGCATCGGCTGGAGTGGTGAAGACTTGCCGCCATTGGAGCAGTGGAAACGTGTTCTCTTGAGTGATGAATCATGTTTCACCATCTGGCCATTCAGTTAACGTCACCTGCCCGAATGCATTGTGCCAACTGTAAAGTTTGGTGTAGGAGGAATAATGGTTTGGGGCTGTTTTCATGGTT
This sequence comes from Oncorhynchus tshawytscha, assembly GCF_018296145.1. NCBI lineage: Eukaryota > Metazoa > Chordata > Actinopteri > Salmoniformes > Salmonidae > Oncorhynchus > Oncorhynchus tshawytscha. Next base: position 28,032,659 of record NC_056461.1, on the reverse strand, counting down.
CGGCCTAGGCCTCTTAGTTCCAGTGAAGGGAAATCGTAACGCTACAGCATACAGTATAGAATAACTCTTCAAAGTAGTGACTCGGGACGTAGTTTGAAATGAAAGCTTCTTTTAGTAATACTACTTTTTCACGTTACATTTAACAAATTCTAAAAAACAAATGAAAGTTGCTAGCGAAAGTCAGGATAATCACTTGTCACTTGTAGATAACTGCCGTGTTCTCTCTCTACTTCCTGTCGCAAGGCATTCTAGAACTTGAAGTCAAAAGCGTAATCCAATACTAACCAATACAACAAAATATGTATTTGGTTCTCTCAATCTCCAACACACAAATTCTAATACAATTACATATGTAAATAACTAAAGAAAATATATTTAGATACAGCTCAATGAATTAACTTAAACATTAACTCTGTAAACCATTAAAGTTACACCATCCTCTCCCCGATGAACAACTGTGTTCATCTAAATCTTTAGGCAGTATATCAACTGAATAGGTCTCCTCAAAAAAGTCCCTGAAGCAGTACGAACTGAACATGACCTAACTAGGTGTCATGACGTTGCCCTCTTTGAGTACAGCGAGCACCATCCCCCGCTCTCTGCTTCTACAACCAGACTGCTGTGGTCAGAGGTCATAAATTCCTGAGAAGACCTCATGGACACACAGTTATAGAGAGTAGTTTTTCATGGAGACAAAGGAAATCCTTCCACCTCACAGAACTTGAGGTACGAACAAATTTCATGTTCCAGAGAAAGTATAAAAGATCGGTGAAGAATCCAGCTACGAACTGGTCCGTTTGGCACAACTTGGGAAGCTCAAAAGAGACAGTGTGGCCACATTACCATAACGCTGTTTATATAATAGCCTCAGATATGAGGTTTACATCTAATTGTTGTATATGATGAATAAGTGAGTATGATACTGTTTGTATAATTGTGTAATATGATTGTGGACTGTTTAATGAAGAAAAATACAATTCCCTTTTTATTTGAACTAAATCAGAGGACTGCCCCTGAGCCCAGTTAGGGTCAGACATCCTGGGACAGCCCTCTTCTGCCATTCTGAATAAAACCCAACTTTGAGAAATTATCAGCAGACCATGTTTTTCTCCATTAAGGAAGGACAAAGGTTGTAGAATCTTTTAACCATACCACGTGGTTAAACTCTTAGACTATCGATACCGACAGAATAAGAACAAGTCTTTGATACTAATTACTAGTCTGCAGCTAGGAGTTCGGTATCATTGAACGCGAAGAACGACGACCGCCGAAACATCCATTCTATAACATCCATTCTATAACGAATGTCACTTTGAACTATTCCCTCTAACCAAGACAGAGAGAGAGAGAGAGGAAGAGAGACGGACAATTCTACAAAAGGAAGACTTTTCACCAGCGATCAAGACGAGACACTGAGCGTAAATATATATATTGATTGCAATTGTTCCCGAATGAGTGAGCGTTCATGTGTAAAGGATTAGCATTTTAATTGTTATGATTAAATCTGTAGTGACTTCTTGGTAAAACCCCCACTCCTCTTTTGTCAAACAAGCCGCCATGGCGGGTCAGCCCACTAGGGCACATTCTATCATTTTATGTTACCATATTCACTGTTTGTTTATGCATTTCTGTGAATTATTTAGTTAGTAATAAATAAATTATTTATGACAATTGATGTATGGATGACTCATAGTGAAGACTGGGTTCGTGCAGATAACCAACAATTTACGACGTTTGGAATGAGACTAACGTGAGGTAAAATAAATAAATCATTAATCAGAAGACTATTGATCGGATATGAAAATATCTGAAAGGTTATATTGGGAAATTATAACTTTGTAATCGCAATACTTTCCTTGGTGCCCCGATTTTCTAGTTGATTACAGTTACATGATTATTCAGTTTAATCGAGTAACTAATTACAGAGAATCTTTGATAAAAACGAAGTCTTCAGTTTAATGACAGTAAAGACACGACATAGGCCATCTCGGCCTGGAAACAGTTCCCCAGTCTTTCCTAGTTTCCAGGTTTGTCTGGGTGTGTTATCTTCTCCAATGAGTACAACGTCACCCGCTTTCAGTGGGGTGGGCTGTGGTGTGTCACAGCGGTGTGCTGACTTTAGATCCAGCAAGTAGTCTCTTCGCCAACTGATCCAGAAGCTGGTCACAAGTCTCTGCCTGTACTTCCATCTGTGTCATTTCCTCCTTGTTTAGTGTTGGGTGCTGAGTGTCAGCTGGAAATGGCTTGGGCGGCAAAGAGGTTAGTCTTTTACCCACCAGGAGGAGTGCTGGGGTCAGGGGTTGTGGTTCATCCACTTCATTGTGCACGAAGGTCAGAGGCCTAGAATTTAGGATAGCTTCAACCTCTGTCAGGACTGTGCACATCTCTTCAAAGTTAAGTGAAGCTCTCCTAAGAACCTTTCTCAGGCATGTTTTCACTGACCTGACGAGTCTTTCCCAGAATCCACCCCACCAGGCTGCTCGCTCAGCCCCTTTCTGAGAAGAATGCCAAGAGTTGGGGCTCTTCAATTGCCTTCCACAGCTCTTTCAAGTCCAGATCAGCTCTCTTGAACATTTTTGCATTGTCTGAGTAGATTACCTTGCATCTTTTTAGAGCTAACAGGAATGTCTATGTTGACTGATCTGAGACCAGTTCCAAATGCACTGCTCTGGTTACAGCACAAGTGAACAGTGCAATGTATGACTTCTTCACAGAACCATTTTCTTTCACATTGAGTGGTCCTGCAAAATCCACACATGTGACTTTGAATGGTGGAGATTCAGTTGTTCTGGGGTCTCTGTCTCTCTCTACTAGAGATATCTGCAGGAAAGCCTTCTTGATGTCTGCCATGAATGCGATATCATGTAGTCTGAACTTTATCAGAACGGATCCGGATTCAGGTTCGGTCCTGTGAGTAGACAGTCATTAATGGATGGACAGCCATCTTCATGGGACGAGGCATCAAACACCACTCTCAGTTTTGTCGTCACCTTATCTTATTGCATGGTGAGGTAAGTAGTATTTTACAATGTATGTGCTTGATGCGTTGTCCTTGGGCACGTCCTCTGCCATATCCTGTTGTCCTCTACTACTTCATTGTATCTGCTGTACAATGTCACATCCTTCTTCAGTCTTTTCTCCAGACCTTCAAACTGTTTCTTGGCAATTATATAGTTGGAGAAGGCAGGAGGCAGCTTAGGCTTGTTCTTTCTAACTGTGCCAACCATGGTGATCTTCCTCTTCAGGAGCTGCTGGCTGAGTTCAATCAGTAGCACACGTAATCTCAATTTCTCATTGTGTATATGTGGGTCTGCGTCTTTGTGTTTTTTGTGGTGTGTTTATTATTTTATAACTGCCTGGTCAAAAATGACATTTAGACCAATAAGACAGAGGATGGTAATCCATAACACCTATGTTTTTTTCAGCTAAATGTTATGATCAATGATATCAAAGGCTGCACTGAAGTCTAACTAAACAGCTCTCATAATCTTCTTATTATCAATTTCAATCATCAGTTTTTGTCAGTGCCAAGCATGTTGAGTGCTCTTCCCTATAAGCATTTTTTAAACATTTTTTAATCATTTTAAAAGGCTAATTGATCATTAGAAAACCTTTTCGCAATTATGTTAGCACAGCTGAAAACTGTTGTTCTGATTAAAGAAGCAATAAAACTGGCCTTCTTTAGACGAGTTGAGTATCTGGAGCATCAGCATTTGTGGGTTCGATTACAGGCTCAAAATAGCCAGAAGCAAATAACTTTCTTCTGAAACTCATCAGTCTCCTCTTTTTCTAAGAAATGAAGGCTATTCCAAGTGAGAAATTGCCAAGAAACTGAAGATCTCATACAATGCTGTGTATTACCCCCTTCACAAAACAACGCAAACTGGCTCTATCCAGAATAGAAAGAGGAGTGGGAGGCCCCGGTGCACAACTGAGCAAGAGGACAAGTACATTAGTGTCTAGTTTGAGAAACAGACACCTCACAAGTCCTCAACTGGCAGCTTCATTAAATAGTACCCGCAAAGCACCAGTCTCAACGTCAACAGTGAAGAGGCGACTCCTTGATGCTGGCCTTCTAGGCAGAGATCCTCTGTCCAGTGTCTGTGTTCTTTTGCCCATCCTAATCTTTTATTTTTATTGGCCTGTCGGAGATAAGGCTTTTTCTTTGCAACTCTGCCTAGAAGGCCAGCATCCTGGAGTCGCCTCTCTGTTGTGTGGGTGCTTTGCTGCAGGAGGGACTGGTGCACTTCACAAAATAGATGGCTTCATGAGGGAGGAAAATTATGTGGATATATTGAAGCAACATCTCAAGACATCAGTCAGGAAGTTACAGCTTGGTCGCAAATGGGTCTTCCAAATGGACAACAACCCCAAGCATACTTCCAAAGTTGTGGCAAAATGGCTTAATAAGGACAACAAAGTCAAGGTATTGGAGTGGCCATCACAAATCCATGACCTCAGTCCTATAGAAAATGTGTGGGCAAGTTAGGAGGCCTTCCCGCCGTGACTCAGTTACACCAGCTCTGTCAGGAGGAATGGGCCAAAACTCACCCAACTTATTGTGGGAAGCTTGTGGAGGGCTACCTGAAACGTTTGACCCCAGTTAAACAACTTAAAGGCAATGCTTCAAAATGCTAATTGAGGGTATGTAAACTTCTGACCCACTGGGAATGTGATGAAAGAAATAAAAGCTGAAATAAATCAATAATTCTCTCTACTATTATTCTGACATTACACGTTCTTAAAATAAAGTGGTGATCCTAACTGACCTAAGACTTTTTTTACTGGGATTAAATGTCACCTAATTGTGAAAAACTGAGTTTAAATGTATTTGTCTAAGGTGTATGTAAACCTCCGACTTCAACTGTAAATGCATTTAATGAAATTCTACATCATTTTACATAATTTGAGACTTTGGCTGAATCACAAATGATCGAAATTACAGGTTACTGAGAATCTGAGATCAATAAAAACAACCTTGTCTTGAATCCATCAATAGCCTAGGCTAGGTGTGTGGATACGTATTGTAGGCTACAAAATGAGGAGGAAATTATAGTCCTAAAAATCCTTTCCTATTTCACTGACTTACCCAATTGTGTTCAGATCAATGGGGATGGCCGATGCGCTGGTGCCAAAAGCGTATCTCTCTCGTTTTACTTTGTAAAACAATACTTGGAAGTTGACCAAATATTTTGGTAGCCTACAGCAGGTAGATTAGTATTCTTTTTTCACCAGGAGCCATTTGTTTTCCATCCTGTTTTCCTGCAATTGTATTAGAAATATTGCAAAATGCCTGTTTTGTCTGCATGCTGTTTGTTCACTGACAGATTTGATGCGTGTTCCCAACTTTAGGCTATGCCTTGTTATTGGGCTGAATTCTACAGCTAGGCTATTTTTTTAAAAGTAGCTATTGATCCTCTTTGGATAAATTATAATCCTTCTCATGGTGTAGTAGGTTATTCTGAATATTTCATTTCTTTCTGAATAGACAGCAGTAATTCTATTACTTTGGAAAATGCATTTCAATTGATCAGGGGTGCTGCAGCTCCTCCAGAACCCTTTGTGCAGCTATGACTTCATAAGGAAATATTGCTGAAGTGTAAATCTTGAGAGATGAGAGGTTCATGTCTATCAGAGCAGAGCTATGGCGAGAGACCATAGAAAATGAATATAATTCTAGTTCTGTGTACCGACTGTAACGGTTTTCTAGATGTGAAGGAGAGTCGGACCAAAATGCAGCGTGTAGATTGCGATCCATGTTTAATAAACAAACGTAACACGAATCTAAATACAAAACCTACAAAACAATAAACGTAATGAAAACCGAAACAGCCTAATACTGGTGCACATACACACAAAACAAGGAACAAAGACACTAAGGACAATCACCCACGACAAACTCAAAGAATATGGCTGCCTAAATATGGTTCCCAATCAGAGACAACGATAAACACCTGCCTCTGATTGAGAACCACTTCAGACAGCCATAGACTTAACTAGAACACAACCACTTGCTACAATCCCAATACATACACACCACATACAAAAACCCATGCCACACCCTGGCCTGACCAAATAAATAAAGATAAACACAAAATACTTCAACCAGGGCGTGACACCGACGCGCTTCTCACACAATTGCCACTCGTTGGTCTCAAGTATAGGTTACAATGTTGCGGAAACCATAACTCTTAGAATATCAGAACTGGGCTGAAAATCTACTTTTTACGAAGAAGCAACTCAAATGAACTTTATTTGCTTTTATTCCAATTTTTACACTGCAAAAAGAGAAAATAAATGTTCATGCCAACGGAGGTACCGGATTCGCCCAAATAGGTCCTGGATGAAACTGTCAAAAATTGAGCGGTGCCGATCCGGCTCAAATTGAGCACTGAATAGGCTACTAGTTAAAGGTGAATAGATTGTCTTTTACCACTATAGTATATCATTTGCATTATTTTGATGTTGTTTGTTATGTTATGTTGATGTTGTTTGTTTTGTTGTTACAAACACACACACACACACACACACACACACACACACACACACACACACACACAGATGTTCTGTAGAGCCTGTAATCAGCAGTTAGACTGACGACCACAGACTGCAGCACTGTACAGCCAAGCAGGCGAAGGTAACATCACACACACAGTTTCAGCCTCTCATTTCTCCCTTAAAACTAAGCCTAAAACACACGCATACTCACATATGTTGTTGGGGTAACAGCCATATTAAAACCAACCACCAAGTTTACCATAGTAAACATCCGTTTCCCTTTACACCAATGCACATACTGTAAGCAGTTCATGTGACATCAACATTACTCTCGCTCGTTACAAAATATGCTTTTACCATATTTATTCAAAATCTCATATTTTCTATTGCCTAGGAATCATATTTTATTCAGTGCTGGTGAAATAGACAATCAAACACATCCACTGTTGCTTCATTGAATATTAAAATTGCGAATCAATCTGATATCTTGTGCTTTCTGAACATTCTTCTGAAAGACTGTGGATAGTCCTACATGAAAATTCTCTGAAGGATGAGGAAGGGATCCAACAAGTTTTCTCACAGGAAAATGGCCCAAGACATTTTGTGGAAATACCCGCAGAAATCTTATCTACAGGATATCCCACAGGATTCTGGGGCCATTTTGGTGTTGGACAATTCCTGTAGGTCGTCCTTCAGGAAAGAATTCTGAAGGATTTCTTTGAGAAGAAGGACTACCTGCATGATTCCTGCAGGATCTGGTATTGTCCTACAGGAAAGTATCCCCCAAATCCCTGTGGGATATCCTGCTGGACTTCCTGAAGTCGGAAGTTTACATACACTTAGGTTGGAGTCATTAAAAGTCATTTTTTCAACCACTCCACAAATTTCTTGTTAACAAACTATAGTTTTGGCAAGTCGGTTAGGACATCTACTTTGCATGACACAAGTCATTTTTCCAACAATTGTTTACAGGCCAATTATTTCACTTATAATTCACTGTATCACAATTCCAGTGTGTCAGAAGTTTACATACACTATGTTGACTGTGCCGTTAAACAGCTTGGAAAATTCCAGAAAATTATGTCATGGCTTTAGAAGCTTATGATAGGCTAATTGACATCATTTTAGTCAATTGGAGGTGTACCTGTGGAGGTATTTCAAGGCATACCTTCAAACGCAGTGCCTCTTTGCTTGACATCATGGGAAAATCAAAAGAAATCAGCCAAGACCTCAGAAAAAATATTGTAGACCTCCACAAGTCTGGTTCATCCTTGGGAGGAATTTCCAAATGCCTGAAGGTACCACATTCATTTGTAGAAACAATAGTATGCAAGTATAAACACCACGGGACCACACAACCATCATACTGCTCAGGAAGGAGACGGGTTCTGTCTCCTAGAGATTCATGTTCTTTGGTGCAAAAAGTGCAAATCAAACCAAAAACAACAGTGAAGGACCTTGTGAAGATGCTGGAGGAAACAGGTACAAAAGAATCTATATCCACAGTAAAACAAGTCCTAAATCAACATAACCTGAAAGGCCACTCAGCTAGGAAGATGCCATTACTCCAAGACTGTCATAAAAAAGCGAGACTACGGTTTGCAACTGCACATGGGGACAAATATCATAGTTTTTGGAGAAATTTCCTCTGGTCTGATGAAACAAAAATAGAACTGTTTGGCCATAATGACCATCATTATGTTAGGAGGAAAAAGGGGGAGGCTTGCAAGCCAAAGTACACCATCCCAATCGTGAAGCACGGGGGTGGCAGCATCGTGTTGTGGGGGTGCTTTTCTGCAGGAGGGACTGGTGCACTTCACAAAATAGATGGATTCATGAGGGAGGAAAATTATGTGGATATATTGAAGCAACATCTCAAGACATCAGTTACAGCTTGGTCGCAAATGGGTCTTCTAAATGGACATTGACCCCAAGCATACTTCCCAGGTTGAGGCAAAATGGCTTAATAAGGACAACAAAGTCAAGGTTTTGGAGTGGCCATCACAAAGCCCTGACCTCAATCCCATAGAAAATTTGTGAGCAGAACTGAAAAAGTGTGTGTGAGCAAGGAGGCCTACAAACCTGACTCAGTTACACCAGCTCTGTCAGGAGGAATGGGCCAAAATTCACCACATTTATTGTGGGAAGCTTGTGGAAGGCTACCTGAAACATTTGACCCAAGTTAAACAATTTAAAGGTAATGCTACCAAATACTAATTGAGTGTATGTAGACTTCTGACCCACTGGGAATGTGATGAAAGAAATAAAAGCTGAAATAAATCACTCTAATATTATTCTGACATTTCACATTCTTAAAATAAAGTGGTGATCTTAACTGGCCTAAGACAGGGAATTTTTATTGGGATTAAATGTTAGGAATTGTGAAAAACTTAAAAGTTTAAATGTATTTTTCTAAGGTGTATGTAAATTTCCGACTACAACTGTAACGGTTTTCTAGTGGTGATGAAGGAGAGTCGGACCAAACTGCAGCGTGTCGATTGCGATCCATATTTATTAAACAAAACGTAAACACGACTAAACACTAAACACTACAAAACAATAAACGTAATGAAAACCGAAAACAGCCTATCTAGTGCAAACTAACAGAGAGTACAAGTAAGACACTAAGGACAATCACCCACGACAAACTCAAAGAATATGGCTGCCTAAATATGGTTCCCAATCAGAGACAACGATAAGCACCTGCCTCTGATTGAGAACCACTCCAGACAGCCATAGACTTTGCTAGACAACCCACTAAGCTACAATCCCAATACCACCACCAAAACCCCAAGACAAACACACCACAATTACAAAAACCCCATGCCACACCCTGGCCTGACCAAATACATAAAGATAAACACAAAATACTTTGACCAGGGCGTGACAGAACCCCCCTAAGGTGCGGACTCCCGAACGCACCTCAAAACAATAGGGAGGGTCCGGGTGGGCGTCTGTCCATGGTGGCGGCTCCGGCGCGGGACGTGGACCCCACTCATTTAATGTCTTAGTCCCCTCTCCCTTCGTCCCTGGATAGTCCACCCTCGCCGCCGACCATGGCCTAGTAGTCCTCACCCAGAACCCCACTGGACTGAGGAGCAGATCGGGACTGAAGGACAGCTCGGGACTGAGGCAGCTCGGGACTGAGGGGAAGCTCGGGAGTGAGAGAAAGCTCAGGAGTGAGAGAAAGCTCAGGAGTGAGAGAAAGCTCAGGAGTGAGAGAAAGCTCAGGAGTGAGAGAAAGCTCAGGAGTGACAGGAAGCTCAGGAGTGACAGGAAGCTCAGGAGTGAGAGGAAGCTCAGGAGTGAGAGGAAGCTCAGGAGTGAGAGGAAGCTCAGGCAGGTAGATAGATCTACCAGCTCCTGGCTGGCTGGTGGTTTCAGCAGATCCTGGCTGACTGGCAGATCCTGGCTGACTGGCAGATCCTGGCTGACTGGCAGATCTGGAAGATCCTGGCTGACTGGCAGATCTGGAAGAGTCTGGTTGACTGGCAGATCTGGAAGAGTCTGGTTGACTGGCAGATCTGGAAGAGTCTGGCTGACTGGCGGATCCTGGCCGACTGGCAGATCCTGGCCGACTGGCACTACTGGCAGATCCTGGCCGACTGGCACTTCTGGCGGATCCTGGCTGACTGGCACTTCTGGCGGATCCTGGAAGACTGGTGGATCCTGGCTGACTGGTGGATCCTGGCAGACTGGCGAATCCTGGCTGACTGGCGGATCTAACTGATCCTGACAGACTGGCGACGCTGGGCAGACTGGCGGCGCTGGGCAGACTGGCGGCGCTGGGCAGACTGGCGGCGCTGGGCAGACTGGCGGCGCTGGGCAGACTGGCGATGCTGGGCAGACTGGCGACGCTGGGCAGACTGGCGACGCTGGGCAGACTGGCGACGCTGGGCAGACTGGTGACGCTGGGTAGACTGGGAGCACTGGCTGCGCTGGGCAGACTGGCGGCACTGGCGGCGCTGGGCAGACTGGCGGCTCCTTGCAGACTGACAGCTCCTTGCAGACTGACATCTCCTTGCAGACTGGCAGCTCCTTGCAGACTGGCAGCTCCTTGCAGACTGACAGCTCCTTGCAGACTGACGGCTCCTTGCAGACTGACAGCACTGGCTGCTTCATGTAGACTGACAGCTCTGGCTGCTCCTTGCAGACTGGCAGCTCCATGCAGACTGGCAGCTCTGGCTGCTCCATGCAGACTGACATCTCTGGCTGCTTCATGCAGACTGGCAGCTCTGGCTGCTCCATGCAGACTGGCCTCTCTGGCTGCTCCATGCAGACTGGCTGCTCCATGCAGACTGGCAGCTCTGGCTGCTCCATGCAGACTGACAGCTCTGGCTGCTCCTTGCAGACTGGCAGCTCTGGCTGCTCCATGCAGACTGACAGCTCTGGCTGCTCCATGCAGACTGACAGCTCTGGCTGCTCCATGCAGACTGACAGCTCTGGCTGCTCCATGCAGACTGACAGCTCTGGCTGCTCCATGCAGACTGGCAGCTCTGGCTTCTCCATGCAGGCTGGCAGCTCTGGCTGCGCTGAACAGGCGGGAGACTCCGGCAGCGTAGGAGAGGAGAAAGGCTCTGGCTGCGCTAAACAGGCGGGAGGCTCCGGCAGCGCTGTAGAGGAGGAAGGCTCTGGCTGCGCTGAACAGGCGGGAGGCTCCGGCAGCGCTGTAGAGGAGAAAGGCTCTGGCTGCGCTAAACAGGCGGGAGACTCCAGCAGCGCAGGAGAGGAGAAAAGCGCTGGCTGCGCTGAACAGGCGAGGCACACTAAAGGCCTGGTGCATGGTGCTGGAACTGGTGGTACTGGATCGAGGACACGCACAGGAAGCCTGGTGCGGGGAGCTGCTACCGGAGGACTGGAGTGTGGAGGTGGCACAGGATGGGCTAGACCGTGAAGGCGTACTGGAGATCTTGAGAGCAGTGTTGGCACAGGATGTGCAAGGCTAGGGATGTGCACAGGAGGCCTGTTGCGTGAGGCTGGCACCAACTTCACCAGCCGACTAACATGCACCTCAGGACGAGTATGGAGCGCTAACCCAGGTGCCATCAAATCCCCAACACGTTCCGTCGGGCGAATTCCATGCAAAAAGCACCAACACAGCAACTCCCTCATTTCTCTCTCCTCCAATTTCCCCATTAACTCCTTCACAGTCTCTGGTTCTGGTCTCCTCCTTGGCTCCTCACGATAAACAGGGAGAGTTGGCTCAGGTCTGACTCCTGACTCTGCCACACTCTCCCTGAGCCCCACCCCAAGAAATTTTGGGGCTGATTCTCAGGCTTCCATCCGCTACGCCGTGCTGCCTCCTCATATCTGCGCCTCTCAGCTTTCGCCGCCTCCAGTTCTTCCTTGGGGCGGCGATATTCTCCAGGCTGAGCCCAGGGTCCTTTACCGTCCAGTTCTTCCTCCCATGTCCATTTCTCCAGGTGGTGCAGCCTCTCCCACTGCAGCTGCTGCTGCTCCTGCTGCTGCTGCCTCTGTTGCCTCTCCTGTGGTTCCTGCCTGTTAACACGCTGCTTGGTCCGTTGGTGGTGGGTGATTCTGTAACGGTTTTCTAGTGGTGATGAAGGAGAGTCGGACCAAACTGCAGCGTGTCGATTGCGATCCATATTTATTAAACAAAACGTAAACACGACTAAACACTAAACACTACAAAACAATAAACGTAATGAAAACCGAAAACAGCCTATCTAGTGCAAACTAACAGAGAGTACAAGTAAGACACTAAGGACAATCACCCGACAAACTCAAAGAATATGGCTGCCTAAATATGGTTCCCAATCAGAGACAACGATAAGCACCTGCCTCTGATTGAGAACCACTCCAGACAGCCATAGACTTTGCTAGACAACCCACTAAGCTACAATCCCAATACCACCACCAAAACCCCAAGACAAACACACCACAATTACAAAAACCCCATGCCACACCCTGGCCTGACCAAATACATAAAGATAAACACAAAATACTTTGACCAGGGCGTGACAACAACTGTATATTATGTAGGAGTCCTGTATGAAATATTACAGTAAACTACATAAATTGTCAATAAATAGGTTATTAACATTCTGCTAACAATCCACTGGTTACTGTATAGTGTGAGAGGTATTTAAGTGAGTTCATGAACCTGCAAAGCTAGTGTTTTTGTGTGTCAGAGCCAAGATGATTTGGAGTAGTCTAACCTGAGACTACTGCACCAGGTATTTCTCTTCTATTCCCATGCTTGAGACAAGGGCTTGATAACCAGCTGTTACAATGGTGCTAACATTTTGTGGAGGATCTTTAAGCTGGGGAGTGGGTGAATGTGTCAAAGCTCTAACTGGGCCCGCACAGTATGGCTAATTTTTGTTGTGTTTGTGTACTTGGTAACTTGGCTCCAGAAGAAAGCCACTTTCAATTTCTTTATGTTGGGGGCTTTCATCAAGGTAAGTGTTTCTTGGCGTAACATCCTCCCCAGACTATTGCGCACACAGCACATATAAGCCTGGGATATCAACCATTCAAAGTTGGCCTTAGTGGGAGTGACCATAGAATACTATGAGAGTGACCTTATTGAGTAAAGTATTTGTCTCCGTCATTAGTTTAATAAAGAGCACAAGCTGGCGCAAACCCATGGAATTTTTTTTAGTGTAGAGGTGCTGACTAATTGTGAATAAACTGTCAACTACTGTATAAAAACAGCGTCGCACACTCCATATGTATAACCTCCCAGTCATTTATTGGGCAAAAAAAATTTCACCATCACTGTTCCTTCTTCAGGGTAATGTCATGAATGCTTTAACCAGGTTATGTAGACAAACAGTTAGCAATGACGATATACCTCTCACTCATGTCATTGGTTGCACTAATTGCACTGTTTGTCTAAATAATCTGGTTAACTTATTCTTGACATTGCCCTGAAGAAGGCACAGACAAGTCGGAACGTTGGTGATTTTTTTGCCAATAAATTAACAATAACGAGGCTATGTACATGGGGCACCGGTCACTGAGTGCGGGGGTACAGGTTGGTCAAGGTAATTTGTACATGTAGGTAGGGGTAAAGTGACAATGCATAGATAATAAACAGCAAGTAGCAGCAGTGTAAAAACAAAAAGGGGGGGGGGGTGGGCAATGTAAAAGTCCAGGTGGCCATTTGAGTAATTGTTTAGCTAGGGTGTAGAAGCAGTTAGAAGCAGTTAAGGAGCCTTTTGGACTGAGACTTGGTGCTCGGGTACAGCTTGCTGTGTGGTAGCAGAGAAAACAATCTATGACTTGGGTGACTGGAGTCTTTGACAATTTTTTAGGAGCGAAAGTACAGTACAGTATTCACCCCCCTTGCCATTTTTCCTATTTTGTTGCCTTACAACCTGTAATCACTTGATTTACACAACATGTCTACCACTTTGAAGATGCAAAATATTTTTTATTGTGAAACAAACAAGAAATAAGACAAGAAAATAGAACTTGAGCGTGCATAACTTTTCACCCCCCCCCCTAAAGTCAATACTTTGTAGAGCCACCTTTTTGTAGCAATTACAGCTGCAAGTCTCTTGGGGTCTGTCTCTATAAGCTTGCCACATCTAGCCACTGGAATGTTTGCCCATTCTTCAAGGCAAAACTGCTTCAGTTCCTTCAAGTTGGATGGGTTCCGCTGGTGTACTGCAATCTTTAAATCATACCACAGATTCTCAATTGGATTGAGGTCTGGGCTTTGATTAGGCCATTCCAAGACATTTAAATGTTTCCCCTTAAAACACTCAAGTGTTGCTTTAGCAGTATGCTTAGGGTCATTGTCCTGCTGGAAGGTGAAACTCCGTCCCAGTCTCAAATCGCTGGAAGACTGAAATATGTTTCCCTCAAGAATTTCCCTGTATTTAGTGGCATCCATCATTCCTTCAAATCTGACTAGTTTCCCAGTCCCTGCTGATGAAAAACATCCCCACAGCATGATGCTGCCACCACCATGCTTCACTTTGGGGATGGTATTCTCTGGATGATGAGAGGTGTTGGGTTTGTGGCAAACGTAACATTTTCCTTGATGGCCAAAAGTTTGCTTATTTCTTTCCTTTAAGCAATGTTTTTTTCTGGCCACTCTTCCGTGAAGGTAATTGGTTGCACCAGATCTTATTTAGGGGCTTCATAGCATAGGGGTGAATAGATATGCACGCACCACTTTTCCATTTTATGGAATATTGTTAAACAAGTAATTTTTTTAAATTTTACTTCACCAATTTGGACAATTTTGTGTTTGTCCATTACATGAAATCCAAATAAAAATCCATCTACATTACAGGTTGTAATGCAACAAAATAGGAAAAATGCAAAGTGGGAATGAATACTGTTGCAAGGCACTGTACATACGGGTATGCTTGACTGAAATTAGATACACATAACATACACTTCACAGGAGGCTGCTGACGGGAGGACGGCTCATAATGTATTGAATGATATGGTTTGAAACACATGGAAACCATTCTATTCCATACCAGCCATTACGATGAGTCTGTTCTCCCCAATTACTCCAACCTTCTGTGATACACATTGCATGTCAACCAAACAATAGTGTTACGTACGCCTCTTCGTGGAGCAAAAAAAAGTATGTGATCATAGGTGCAGGGAAGGACAACAGAGGCAGAGAAAAATACTGTTTACAGGGAATTCATTTTTCCTAAAAACGGTAAAGTGGGGGAAAAGGGGCTGGACGGAACCAAAGCAAAGACAGTAAAAGTTAGAATCCCCTCCCCTACCTTACCTGCCTTCACACTTCTTACCTAACCTTAAGCACCACCTGGCACGGTAACCAAAATAAAGGGGGTGGTCCACACAGGTCTTACCTAGTGTGCATAGACAGATTAAAAATTAAGGGTTATGCATGCCCGCAGGCCTCCTGCCTAAAAACTCCCAAGGTGTGTTCCCCCCCCCCGGGAACAAACAAAACATAATTATTTACCAGTACTTTAAGTGAAACATTTCAATAACCAAAAACACTAAGTCCTATTGTTATACACATACCTCTGAAGGAGTCTACAAAATAACATCACTAACTAACACAGAACATAATAAAGAAAACTCTCCTCCCTAACAAAGGAACACCAGCTTTTATCAAGCTGGAGGAGTTGGTAATGAAGAGACAGCTGTATCCCCTGATCGAGAGGGAGGGGTCAGAGCTCCAATCAGCGATGGGGCCGACCAGTCAGCTGCCTCAGGAATCCAGGAAGCCATTTCCTGAAATACACACACACATACAAACCTACAACAACACAGAAACTGGGGAACGTAACAAATAGAGAGACAATAATAACCACATTTTTATTGATAGCATGACCTTGCAATTGCTCTTGTGTTGTGTAATGAACCAAACACTGTGGAATTTAACAGTTATATACCCAGGAATGATGCATCTTCTTTTATGTGGGTAGGTTTAAAGCACAGCTCCTTGAGCAATGGAATGAGTGGCCCAAGTGGCGCAGCGGTCTAAGGCACTGTATTTCAGTGCTTGTCACGTGTGCTCCCTCTCTGGCCTCCTGGTCACTAGGCTGCTCGTTATGGCACACACCTGTCACCATCATTATGAGCACCTGCGTGTCGTCAGACTCACCTGGACTCCATTTCTTCCTTAATTACCTGCCCTATGTATGTCACTCCCTTTGGTTCCTTCCCCAGGTGTCATTGTTTCTCCTCTGTGTGTTGTTTGATATTCTTGTTTTGTATTCTGTTTTGTTTATTTTATTAAAACACTCACTCCCTGAACTTGTTTCCCGACTCTCAGCGCACATCGTTATCGTTATAGAAGCATCACTACAGACACCATGTTTTGAATCCAAGTTGTATCACAACCAGCTCTGATTGGGAGTCCCATAGGGCGGCGCATAATTGGCCCAGGGTTGTCCTGGTTTGGCCGGTGTAGGCCGTCATTGTAAATAAGAATTTGTTCTTAACTGACTTGCCTAGTTAAATAAAGGTAAAGAAACTGGAACCTGCAACCTGCCGAATGGTTGCATGTCTCATGCATTCATATCATGTACAGCCCAAATGCTGTTTTTGCAGTGCATAAATAAATCACTATGTATATATGTATAAATACACACATTGAGTCTACAAATCCTTAAGAACACCTTCCTAATATTGAGTTACACCCCCTTTTGACCTCAGAAAAGCCTCAATTCATTGGGGTGTAAACTCTACAAGGTTTCAAGCTTTCCACAAGGACACTGGCCTATGTTGACTCCATTGCTATGTTGACTCCAAGTTGGCTGGATGTCCTTTGGGTGGACTATTCTTTATACATATTGGAAACTGTTGAGTGTGCTGTCCAGGTGAATCCAGGTGAAATCCCTTATTGATGTCACATGTTAAATCCACTTCAATCAGTGTAGATTAAGGGGAGGAGACCGTTTAAAGAAGGAATGTTAACCCTTGAGGCAATTGAGACACGGATTGTGTACTGTATGTGTGTGCCATTCAGAGGGTGAATAGGCTAGACACATGATTGAAGTGTCATTGAACACTAGGTGCTAGGCAAACCGGTTCAGTGTGTCAAGAACTGCAACACTGCTGGGTTTTTCAGTCTAAATCAAATAAGAAATACAAATTACAAGTAATTAAAGAGCAGCAATAAAATAACAATAGCAAGACTATATACTGTGCAGGGGGCACCGGTTAGTCGAGGTAATTGAGGTAATATGTACCTGTAGGTAGAGATATTAAAGTGACTATGCATAGATGATAACAACAGAGAGTAGCAGCGGTGTAAAAGGTGGGGGGTCTTATGGCTTGGGGGTAGAAGCTGTTTAGAAGCCTCTTAGACCTAGACTTGGCACTCCAGTACCACTTGCCGTGCGGTAGCGGTGAGAAAAGTCTATGACTACGGTGGCTGGAGTCTTTCAGGAGTCTTTCAGAGCAGGTGTTCCTAATGTTTTGTACACTTAGTGAGTGTGTGTGTGTGTGTGTGTGTGTGTGTGTGTGTGTGTGTGTGTGTGTGTGTATATATATATATATATATATAGTATATAGTAGTGTATATATATATATATATATATATATATATATACTATT
Source organism: Oncorhynchus tshawytscha (assembly GCF_018296145.1). NCBI lineage: Eukaryota > Metazoa > Chordata > Actinopteri > Salmoniformes > Salmonidae > Oncorhynchus > Oncorhynchus tshawytscha. The sequence continues at coordinate 28,015,130 of NC_056461.1, read as the reverse complement.
GTGTGTTATGCTGACCCTGGAGACAACACATGGGAGAAACAACCTTTTTTCTCTATTGCATGTCATGATCCCATAGCTATTGCATGTCTAGCCTCACACCGAGCACAGCATTTTTCATTATTGAAGGCCTTATGTCATGCCTTCAGTCCCAAGGAGAGAACCATCTCTGTTAATTAAATAACATCTAGTTAGGTCTTTGCATTGAGCTTCATTCTAGCTAGAATGGTGCTCTACTTTCAGATGCAATGTTCCAACGTCATCATGCACAATGAGGAGGGAAAAGATGTGAAACGCAAACAGCGATTTCATATAATTGCACAATGGTTCTCTGTTGATTTGAGTACTGATGTTATCGGCAGTGGTGGAAAAAGTATTAAATTCTCATACTTGAGTAAAAGTTTAAAAGTATTTGATTTAAATATACTTAAGTATCAAAAATAAAAGTAAAAGTACGAATAATTAAAAATTCCACATATTAAGCAAACCAGACGGCACAATAGCCAACACTCAGACAACGTGACTGCGCCAGATCAGAGGCAGTAAGGATGACCAGGGACGTTCTCTTGATTAGTGTGCGAATTGGACTATTTTCTGTCTTGCTAAGCATTCAAAATGTAACGAGTACTTTTGGGTGTCAGAGAAAATGTATGGAGTAAAAAGTACAGAATTTTCTTAAGGAATGTAGTGAAGTAAAAGTATAAATTGTAAAGTAAAAGTACAGATACCCCCAAAAACTACTTAAGTAGTACTTTAGAGTATTTTTACTTAAGTACTTTACACCACTGGTTATCGGTATCACTAATATCTCTGTTTTATCCCTCTATGTCCTCAATCAATCAGCGATTGATGAGGCCTACCCTACGTTGGCCTTTCATTGAAGACCAGGAGAGTTCATTAGTAAATTAGCAGTACACTCTTGGAAATCAAAACCACAGTCTCTTGAGTATTTCTTACTCATTCATTCCCTGTGATGGGTTAGGCTGCCCTTCCTCTTTCTCTCCCTCGTGCTCATTTTCTCTTAAAAGATCTGATCATTTTCATGCTTCCCTGTAGAAATTAAGAGCATGGTTCAGATGTGTTCGAATGACACACAATCTGTTCAAAAGCAAATCCCTTCTTGGATCTTCTTCTGTTTGGAAATGGCCAGGCAATTCCTTTGTGTGTGTGTGTTTGCATGTTGTATCTGTGTGAGTTGAAAGGTTTTCAGGGGTCTTGTTGTATTTTGAAGAGGGAAGAGTGGGGCTGGGTCTCACATGTGTTGGCTGCCACAGTGATCATATCAAACAATCAGTAGGGTACCCTGAATTGATAGAGCCAGTAATTTACACCAAAACAACACATTTAAAGATAATGATTTAATAAGCCTAATTTAACTGCAAAACTGTTGTTTTTGTGATTCAAAAGAGTCCAAAGATAAAAGGGATCATGAATACAATGAAATGGTAAAAAACTAAATTATTTCAGTTTTTCATTACTCTGGACCTGCATATTGTCATAGTTAATTTAACATTTCCTGATTCTCCTAATTTGAATTTCAATGTGTCTTCTTAATCTGTCCAGAAACCAAATTATCTCCAAACATTTATTCCTCCATGAATATTTGATTGTCAAAAATTGCCTAAAGAATGGACAGGGCCTGAGATTTGGTTTTGATATGAGATTAAACTATCAAGAAATCAATTTCTTTTGTTTGAATAATTCAGGCTTTAAAGGGATGAGAAATGACAGAAATATAGGACTGCAGACATGCCAATCAAGCACCAGAGTCCCAGTGTCTCTGTGGTCACTGATAGGAGAGTCCAGTGCTATTCTGCTACTGTAATCACTGCTGGCCTGCTGTCTCTTTCGGGTTAGTTTAGGTGAGGTGTTGGGTGTTGACATCTGCATGCTGCAAAGTACTTTCCATTTTTGGTATTTTTTAAATGAGAACAAGTTCTCATTTATAACTGTGACCTGGCCAAGATAAAGCAAAGCAGTGCGATACAATCAACAACACAGAGCTAGTTACACATGGAATAAACAAGCGTACAGTCAATAACACAATAGAAAAATGTATGATTTGCTGATGGTGGCTAATATGACAATCCAAGTGTATAGCGACACTACATGGCCAAAATCATCTGCATTAATAAGGAGTTGGTACCCCCTTTGCTGCTATAACAGTCCCCACTCTTCTGGGAAGACGTCCCACTAGATCAGGGGTGGGAAACTCCAGTCTTCAAGGGCCTGATTGGTGTCACACTTTTTCTCCATCCCTAGCAAACACAGCTGATTAATCAAATTGCATTCTAAACTGAAGATCATGATTAGGTGATTATTGTCAGGTGTGATAGCTGGAGCTGGGGCCAAACTGTGACACCAATCAGGCCCTCGAGGACTGGAATTGCCCACCCTTGCACAAGATGTGGGAACATTGTTGCAGGGACTTTCTTCCATTCAGCCACAAGAGAATTAGTGAGAATTAGCAAGTTTTCAGTGCTCCAGAGTCCAATGGCAGTGAGCTTTACACCACTCCAGCCGATTATTGGTATTGGGCATGGTGATCTTAGGCTTGTGTGCTGCTGCTCAGCCATGGAAACCCATTTCATGAAGCTCCGGACGAACAGCTCTTGTGCTGAAATTGCTTCCATAGGCAGATTGGAACTTGGTAGTGAGTGCTACAACCTCGGGAAAACAATTTTTACATGCTAAGTGCTTCAGCATTCGGTGGTCCCGTTCTGTGAGCTTGTGTGGACTACCACTTTTCGGCGGAGCCTTTGCTGCTCCTAGACGTTTCCACTTCACAATAACAGCACTTACAGTTGACAGGGGCAGCTCTAGCAGGACAGAAATTTGACGAACAGACTTGTTGGAAAGGTGGCTTCCTATGACAGTGCCACGTTGAAAGTCACTGAGCTCTTCAACACGGGCCATTCTAATGCCATTGTTTGTCTATGGAGATTGCATTGCGGTGTGCTCGATTTTATTCACCTGTCAGCAATGGTTGTGGTGAAATAGACAAATCGACTAAGTTGTCCACATAGTTTTGGCCATGTAATGTATGTGGTTGTCCGCTTTCGAGTGAAATTGAATAAATCATGGGAAATAAATTCAGGCTACTTTACATCTAATTTTCTTTGTAATTGCACTCAGAAAATCTTTCAGGTTCCTCAAGCCACCAACCTCTCTCAGAACTTTTAAATCCTGGTAATGAGTAGAAATGTTGATGTTCACCTCAAGTATGAAGACATATTGCTTTTTTCAAATGTTCAGAGAAGGTTGCAAAACATTCAGACCCATAAAATTTGAGAAAAAAAGAAAAAGAAAGAAAAAAACAGAGTGGGTAAAGCCAGGTTCACCGTACTGTGGCTGAGTCATCGTCTAAGATGAAGGGAAAAGTTATTTTTAATGGCAGTTTCTGCTTTTCTCCTGGGTAACCAGCAATTGACTGGTTATTGAGGGCCACACTCAGTGGGAGCTGGATAAAATAATGGCATAGACTTTCCGTCCAAAAGCACACTCTTCTGTAATAAAGACTTGGCAAGGGTAGTGCTCACGATTAGTGCTTTTGGAGGACGGATCGGTTTCAGTTCGATTATGAAAAAATAATCATGGTTTTTGAATTATTATTTTTTTCATTAAATGCACCTTGCATATTGTACGTTGAATGCTGTAACACCACAATAAAACAAATAATACAAGTTCCATGATGATAGTGACCACCCATTACTGCTCACAATGGCTTGCGAAAGTATTCACCCCCATTGGCATTTTTCCTATTTTGTTGCCTTACAACCTGGAATTAAAATAGATTTTTTGGGGGGGTTTGTATCATTTGATTTACGCAACATGCCTACCACTTTGAAGAGGCAAAATATTCACCAATTTGGACAATTTTGTGTATGTCCATTACATGAAACCCAAATAAAAATGTATTTAAATTACAGGTTGTATTGCAAAAAAAAATGAAAAATGCAAAGGGGGATGAATACTTTTGCAAGGCACTGTAATTGAGGTAATATGTTCATGTAGGTAGAGTTAAAGTTACTATGCATAGATAATAAACAAAGAGTAGCAGCAGTGTAAAAGAGGGGTCTGGATAGCCCTTTGATTAGCTGTTCAGGAGTCTTATGGCATGGGAGTAGAAGCTGTTAAGAAGCCTTTTGGACCTAGACTTTGCACTCCGGTACCGCTTGCCGCGCCGTAGCAAAGAGAACAGTCCATGATTAGGCTGGCTGGAGACTGACAGGGCCTTCCTCTTCCTCTTAGGGCCTTCCTCTAACACCACCTGGTATAGAGGTCCTGAATAGCAGGAAGCTTGGCCTCGGTAATGTACTGGGCCATACGCACTACCCTCTGTAGTGTCTTGCGGTCGGTGGCCGTGCAGTACCAGGCAGTGATGCAACCAGTCAGGATACTCTCTATAGTGCAGCTGTAGAACCTTTTGAGGATTAGAGGACCCATGCCAAATCTTTTCAGTCTCCTGAGGGGGAATAGGCTTTGTCATGCCCTCTTCATGACTGTCTTAGAGTGTTTGGACTATGATAGTTTGTTGGTGATGTGGACACCAAGGAACTTGAAGCCCTCAACCTGCTCCACTACAGCCCCGTCAATGAGAATGGGGGCGTGCTTGGTTCTCCTTTTCCTGTAGTCCACAATCCACAAACTGAGCACGCACCCCTGAGGGTCCCCATGTTGAGGATCAGCGTGGCGGATGTGTTGTTACCTACCCTTACTACCTGGGGGCGGCCCATCAGGAAGTGCAGGATCCAGGTGCAGAGGGAGGTGTTTAGTCCCAGGGTCCAAAACTTAGTGATGAGCTTTGAGGGCACTATGGTGTTGAACCCTGAGCTGTCGTCAATGAAAAGCAGTCTCAAATAGGTATTCCTATTGTCCAGGTCGGAAAGGGCAGTGTGGAGTGCAATAGAGATTGCATCATCTGTGGATCTTTTGGGGTGGTATGCACATTTGAGTGGGTCTAGGGTTTCTGGGATAATGGTGTTGATGTGAGCCATGACAAGCCTTTCAAAGCACTTCATGGCTACAGTCGGTAGTCATTTAGGCAGGTTACCTTAGTGACTATGGTGCTCTGCTTGAAACATGTTGGTATTACAGACTCAGTCAGGGACAGGTTGAAAATGTCAGTGGAAACACTTGCCAGTTGGTCAGCACATGCTCGGAGTACACATCCTGGCCCTGAGGCCTTGTGAATGTTGACCTGTTTAAAGGTCTTACTCACATCGGCTACGGAGAGCGTGAATACAGAGTCGTCCGGAACAGCTGATGCTCTCATGAATGCTTCAGTGTTGCTTGCCTCGAAGTCACTGGGCAGCTCAAGGCTATGCTTCCCTTTGTAGTCTGTAATAGTTTGCAAGCCCTGCCACATCCGACGAGCGTCGGAGCCGGTGTAGTACAATTCAATCTTAGTCCTGTATTGACGCTTTGCCTGTTTGATGGTTTGACGGAGGGCATAGCGGGATTTCTTATAAGCTTCTCCTTGAAAGTGGCAGCTCTACCCTTTAGCCCAGTGCGGATGTTGCCTGTAATCCATGACTTCTGGTTGGGGTATTTACGTACGGTCACTGTGGGGACGACGTCATCGATGCACTAATTGATGAAGCCAGTGATTGATGTGGTGCACTCCTCAATGCAATCAAAAGAATTCCTGAACATATTCCAGTCTGTGCTAGCAAAACAGTTCTGTAGCTTAGCATCTGCTTCCTCTGAACACTTGCTTTTTGACTGAGTCACTGGTGCTTCCTGCTTTTGTTTTTGCTTGTAAGCAGGAATCAAGAGGATAGAATTATGGTCAGATTTTCCAAATGGAGGGTGAGGGAGAGCTTTGTACGGGTCTCTGTGTGTGGAGTAAAGGTGGTCTAGAGTTTTTTCACTCTGGTTGCACATTTAACATGCTGGTAGAAATTAGGTAAAACTTATTTAAGTTTGTCTGCATTAAAGTCCCCGACCCCTAGAGCGCCGCCTATGGATGAGCGTTTTCCTGTTTGCTTATGGCCGTATACAGCTCATTGAGTATGGTCTTAGTGCCAGTATCGGTTTGTGGTGGTATGTAGACAGCTACGAAAAATACAGATGAAAACTCTCTTGGTAAATAGTGTGGTCTACAGCTTATCATGAGATACTCTACCTCAGGCGAGGAAAACCTTGAGTCTTCCTTAGATTTTGTGCACCAGCTGTTGTTTACAAATATACATAGACATCCCTTGTTTAACCAGAGGCCGCTGTTCTACCCTGCCGAAAAAGCTTAAAACCTGCCAGCTGTATGTTATTCATGTTGTCCATCAGCCACGACTCGTGAATCATAAGATGTTATAGTTTTTAATGTCCCGTTGGTAGGATTTAAGTGATCGTATTTAATCTATTTTATTATCGATTGATTGTACGTTGGCTAATTGGACCGATGGTAAAGGTAGATTAACCTCTCGGCGACGGATCCTGACAAGGCACCCGGACCTTCATCCTCGATACCTCCATATCTTTCTCCTGCGAATGATGGGGATGAGGACCTTGTCGGGCGTCTGAAGTAAATCCTTCCCATCCGACTCTATGAAGAAAAAGTATTCCTCCAGTACGGGGTGAGTAATCGCTTTCCTGATATCTTGAAGCTCTTGCGGTCATAAGACACAGTGGCAGAAACATTATGTACAAAATAAGTTACATGTAAGGCAAAAAAAACATACACAATAGCACAATTGATTATGGGATCTCGGTGTCTGCTCCACACATTTTGCAAAAATAGGCGGGCACTCAATTAATTATTGTTATTGTAGTTATTTGTCACATTTTCTGCGCTAAAGTATGTAGAATATTGGCCTGTTGGAAACTACAACTCCCTGCTACATTGCACATTTCAGGCTTGATCTGATTTATCTCTATGGAAACTGCATCCATCTCACGGATATGAAATGGAATTCAAATAATTGAACTGACCTCGGCCAACTAATTGTTTAAAAAACGAAAAATAACTAACATTTTGGTTTATCGCTCAGCATAAGGCAAGGGTCATGTAACCAGGGGATAACTTCCTTTCACAGAGTCAGGACTGAGCTGCTCCACAGTCAAAGGGAAATGCCATGCGTGGGAGAACTAAACTCTAGTCATGTCATGTTCTCTACTATTCAACCTGCTTCCTGCATCTCTCTCTGTCTCTACTCACACTTCCCACCCTTTTATATCTCTGTCTCCCAATTCAGATATATCCTCCATATCTATATCTTCCCAATACACACTGAATGTACAAAACATTAGGAACACATACTCTTTCCATGATATAGACTGACCCGGTGAATCCAGGTGAAAGCTATGATCCCTTATTGATGTCACTTGTAAATCCACTTCAATCAGGGTAGAGGAGTAGCCAGGTTAAAGAAGGATTTTTTTAGCCTTAAGACAATTGAGACATGGATTGTGTATGTGTGCCATTCAGAGGTGAATGGGAAAGACAAAAGATTTCAGTTCCTTTGAATGAGGTATGGTAGTAGGTGCCAGCCTCATCGGTTTGAGTGTGTCAAGAACTGCAACACTGCTGGGTTTTTAACGCTCTACAAGTTTCCTGTGTGTATCATGGTCCACCATACAAAGGACATCCAGCCAACTTGACACTGTGGGATGCATTGGAGTCAACATGGGCCAGCATCCCTGTGGAACACTTTTGACACCTTGTGGAGTTCATGCCCCAAAGAATTGAGGCTGTGGGCAAAAGGGGGTACAACTCGATACACTCAGTGTATTTTCCCACCTACATTCCCCGTCTATTTGTTTCCAAAATTGCTGTCCTGGTTTCAAACTCCACTATCTATTTCTCATCTTTTCTTCTGTACTGCTCTTAGTCATGCAGACATGCATTCTAATTGACAATGGGAAACTTTACAGACATACAGTATAATACAGCCATCCCAATGCCCCTTGTAATAAATCTGTCATCAGCAGAACTTTTGACCTCTTTCCTCCAGGTCCTCTGCTATGGCTAAAAGTTGAATGATTAAAGAGACGGTGAGGTCGGCAATGTGTGATGATGACTTAAATCCCCGTTGAGAGCAAACGGAGAGCAAATTGTAGCATCACTGATGCAACCTGGGGAATACATGTGGGAAAGACTGACAAGCAGTTTGACACATAACTAAGTGCTTGAATAATTTCCTTGCACCTACTTATATTAGTGTCCTCTTGGATGTGTGTGTGTATGATTGCGTGTGTGCTTATTTGTGTGCTGGTTTGGGGCTGTTGGTTTGGGGCGATCAGGGGGCTGCCTCAAAGATACCGCTGCATTAGATTTCGAGAGGATTTGATCAAATTTGTGATTTAAAAAGTTTACTATCACCTTAGGGGAGCCTTAGAGAAAGAGAGGAGCGCAGGAAGGGCAACCTTGTGTTGTTCTGAGCTGCTGATAAGGAAACAGCCTCTACAGTAAGTGAACTAAATGAGAAATAGTGCCGGCACAGCTGTTGTTCCATTAAGGGCCCCCTGAGGAGGCTGTAAAGCGGAATGCAGGAAGAGATGGTGCTCACAATGTGCCCACAGACCTTGCCACGTCTGCTACTCAATCACACCTTTCATTCTGTGTGGCCCTAATCTTGTAAGAAAACGAATTATTGATACTTTCATGCCATTCATTATTCATTTATGGATCTGGACACCTATTTTCAGATGGGTCCCTATCCTATGAGGCTTTGCAATAATGTGTCTTTTCCAAAACAGTTGCTGTGGCAGCAGGTCTGTTGTACAGCTCAATACATGCCTGGTGGAGATCCTGGAGGAGAGAGACTGTAATTAGTAATAGGCCTAGGTGAGGAGAAGTCTTGCATTCATGTTTTGGCCAGCCTCTAACGGCTTTGGCGTGAATGTGTGTCAGTCAGTTTCATTCACAGCACATAGGGTGGCTCTGATGTTTAGAGAGCTTTTTCAGACCATTCATGTTCTCAGTTCAAAGCAATTGTATGACTCATTCCCTTAGCAATAACCCTTGCCAGAAGCCAGCCATACCCCCTTTATTCCTCTGCTGGTATTTGCATATATCAATATTTGATGAATACATCAGAAACACAATATTTACTGTAAATATGCTTTGTTACTAAGAACAAGTTAGTTCCCTCTTTACATCAGAAAAACAGATCAGGTATTATATATCCCCCCATTTCTGAGAACCCAGCACTCTTCATATTGTATTCGCCATGCTTGGTCAACCATTAACAATGTTTCCAATTGGTTATTTCTTTAATAATAACTCATTATTCTTGAGTACTTGTACTCTTCTGTGGTTCTATGTGTGTGATGAGTGACCGAGATGTGAACTCATAGCCTTACACTAAGATCTGAATACCATCTCCCTTGACATTTAGTGCTAGTTTAAAGAGCAAATGAAAATATAATAGCTCAGCATGTTTCCAGAGAAGTCGACATGCTATTGTTGATTTTTTTTTCTCCCTAACAGCAAGACAATTATACCCGAGCTCAGATACTGTACCAAACTGTGATGTACCAAGGCAGCTACTATATACAGTACGTTATATGGCCAGATAGGTCTAGTTGGCTCCAGAGTGGTGCAGCAGTCTAAGGCACTGCATCTCAGTGTAAGAGTGTCACTACAGTCCCTGGTTCGAATCCAGGTTGTATCACATCCAGCCGTGATTGGGAGTCCCATAGGGAGGCGCACAATTGGCCCAGCGTCGTCCGGGTTAGGTCGTCATTATAAATACAAATTTGTATTATATTAAAAAGCCCAGCAGTTCATGTCAGTACCAGTAATGCAGAGCTGTGAAAAGGTATTTGCCCCCTTTCTGATTTTCTCTATTTTTGCACATTTTTGATATTTAATGTTATCAAATCTTCAACCAAAACCTAAAATTAGATAAAGGAAACCTGACACTACATTCCATAGTAAAAACCTCATGTGAACGGTCAAGCATGGTGGTGGTAGTGTGATGGTTTGGGGATGTTTTGCTGCCTCAGGACCCACCCACAAATATTGCTGAGTTAAAGTAGTTCTGCATAGAGGAGTGGGCCAAAATTCCTCCACAGCGACGTGAGAGAATGATCAACAACTACAGGAAACGTTTGGTTGGAGTCATTGCAGCTAAAGGTGGCACAACCAGTTATTCAGTGTAAGGGGGCAATTATTTTTTCACACAGGGGCATTGGGTGTTGCATAACTTTGTTTATGAAATAAGTATGTAATTGTTGCGTTCTGTTCTCTCAGGTTATCTAATATTAGGTTTTGGTTGAAGATCTGATAACATTCAGTATCAAAAATGTGCAAAAGTAGAGAACATTTTAAAGGGGGCAAACAATTTTTCACTGCACTGTTTTCATCTGCAGCAGCATTGACTCTGACAACGTCTTTGCATTTCAGTCGGATCAGTGTCTTTCATCTGTTAGGATCATCTCAGTCAGCCTAGTTTTCAGCCTCAACACCGATATGTTGTCTGTATTTATGTTTTTTCTTCTCCTCTTTGTGCCTCCCAACTCCCATCAGACCGAGGCTATTTTACACACCAGATCCATTTAGATCGATCTTGCAGAAATGAGTCAGTCTGGCACGGCCCCCAAGGGAACCTGGCTCCATCACTCTCTCCTTTCGCTCTCCTTCCCCTCACTTTGTGGAAAAAGACAGTGGTTTAATGAGAGCCCAACACAAACACAACATAGACACATTACTGGTAGCAGTAACGTTACTCATTTGGCGCAGTCTTAAGAATCAAACATATCTGATGCTTTCTTTCTCATTCTCCACATCGATACACATGCTTAGCTTGAAAGTGTCATATGTGGCCCCCTGCTGCTTCTCAGTATGCTTCTCAGTATGCCTCACTCCCACTGCAAACAAGATTCCTAAGCCTCTCAATGCCATTCTTTACCACAGATGATAAAGACAGGAGGATAACAGGAGATGGAGGTAGACAAAAAAAGCATACAAATACATTTTGATGCAGAGTGCTCTAAAGATTTGGACAGGCTGCAACAACGGTACCTGAATTATTTAGCCCACCCTGGGTCTCCATGAGCGGGGAGGAGCGAAAAAGCGTGCAGGGAGCACTGCTGGGGATTAGCGCCTGCAATGGGGTTTTCAGGAGAGCCAGAACTCCAGATCGGGAGTGATATGGCACTTGGGGTGAAGACTCAGACAGGGTTAAAGCGGGGATTTAGTGTACAAGGCTCCCCACATGTCCCTGGTATTGCTGCAGCATATAAAGAACACAATTTCCCACGGTCATTTAGTCAAGCACCTCCGGCTGGGATTTGGTTATCCTCTCTCCAAGAGTGCTGTGATCTTACAAGGCTGCACCCCCTCAATCATATGATGGAGGGAGGAATAGAGAGATAGAGGGCGAGAGGAAAGAATAGAGATAGATAGAGGGAGAGGCGGGAGGGAGAGACAGAGGCCAGCCTGGTCTCGTAGACTAGATGTAACATATTACATTACACTCAAATTACATAAGACAGAAGGTGACATAGAGGGCAATTCCTTCACTTTTCAAACTCATATTCATTACCTCCAGCACCATACCAGTGTCGACATACAGTGGGGCAAAAAAGTATTTAGTCAGCCACCAATTGTGCAAGTTCTCCCACTTAAAAAGATGAGGCCTGTAATTTTCATCATAGGTACACTTTAATTAACTATGACAGACAAAATAAGAAAAAATTTAATTTTTAATGAATTTATTTGCAGATTATGGTGGAAAATAAGTATTTGGTCAATGACAAAATTTTATCTCAATACTTTGTTATATACTCTTTGTTGGCAATGACAGAGGTCAAACGTTTTCTGTAAGTCTTCACGAGGTTTACACACTGGTATTTTGGACCATTCCTCCATGCAGATCTCCTTTAGAGCAGTGATGTTTTGGGGCTGTTGCTGGGCAACACGGAATATCAACTCCCTCCAAAGATTTTCTATGGGGTTGAGATCTGGAGACTGGCTAGGCCACTCCAGGACCTTGAAATGCTTCTTACGAGCCACTCCTTCGTTGCCCGGGCGGTGTGTTTGGGATCATTGTCATGCTGAAAGACCCAGCCACGTTTCATCTTCAATGCCCTTGCTGATGGAAGGAGGTTTTCACTCAAAATCTCACGATACATGGCCCCATTCATTCTTTCCTTTACACGGATCAGTCGTCCTGGTCCCTTTGCAGAAAAACAGCTCCAAAGCATGATGTTTCCACCCCCATGCTTCACAGTAGGTATGGTGTTCTTTGGATGCAACTCAGCATTCTTTGTCCTCCAAACACGACGAGTTGAATTTTTACCAAAAAGTTATATTTTGTTTTCATCTGACCATATGACATTCTCCCAATCTTCTTCTGGATCATCCAAATGCTCTCTAGCAAACTTCAGATGGGCCTGGACATGTACTGGCTTAAGCAGGGGGACACGTCTGGCACTGCAGGATTTGAGTCCCTGGCGGCATAGTGTGTTACTGATGGTAGGCTTTGTTACTTTGGTCCCAGCTCTCTGCAGGTCATTCACTAAGTCCCCCCATGTGGTTCTGGGATTTTTGCTCACCGTTCTTGTGATCATTTTGACCCCACGGGGTGAAATCTTGCGTGGAGCCCCAGATCGAGGGAGATTATCAGTGGTCTTGTATGTCTTCCATTTCCTAATAATTGCTCCCACAGTTGATTTCTTCAAACCAAGCTGCTTACCTATTGCAGATTCAGTCTTCCGAGCCTGGTGCACGTCTACAATTTTGATACTGGTGCCCTTTGACAGCTCGTTGGTCTTGGCCATTGTGGAGTTTGGAGTGTGACTGTTTGAGGTTGTGGACAGGTGTCTTTTATACTGATAACAAGTTCAAACAGGTGCCATTAATACAGGTAACGAGTGGAGGACAGAGAAGCCTCTTAAAGTAGAAGTTACAGGTCTGTGAGAGACAGAAATCTTGCTTGTTTGTAGGTGACCAAATACTTATTTTCCACCATAATTTGCAAATAAATTCATTAAAAATCCTACAATGCGATTTTCTGTCACGAATCCCGCTTCCTGAGTCTGTGTTTGCCTGTGTTTCTGTCCTGGAGTGTGTTTCCGGTGTCCTGGAACGCACCCTGTCTGGTTGCCGGGCGAATTAGCTTGTTGGGAGATCGATGTTCACCCGCACCTGTATCCCATCAGTAATCTGCACACCTGTCCTGATCATCACCTCTCCCCTTCAAAAGCTCTGACCTGACATCCATTCCCTGCCGGATCGTTAGCCATGAACAGTATGTTGTGCCATAGTATCAGCCTCAAGTTGGATAGAATTTGTTTTGTTGTTTTTTACGTATTGCTTGCCTTAAACTTACCTCCGTTTCTTCTGTCTTCAGTTACTCACCCGGATCATTCCCGCCTGGTCGTCGGAGGATTCCGCTACCCCATTGGATCCACCTATTTACTCCCATCAACTCACCACCGCTGCCCGCTACGCCACCTGGATATATCTACCCATTCACATTCACTTGTAAATAAATACTCACCTTCTTCCTACTCTCCTTGTCCTGGTCTGCTTCTGGGTTCGATTTTGAAAGAACGTGACATTTTCTGGATTTTTTTTTCTCATTTTGTCTGTCATAGTTGAAGTGTACCTATGATGAAAATTACAGGCCTCTCATCTTTTTAAGTGGGAGAACTTATACAATTGGTGACTGACTAAATACTTTTTTGCCCCACTGTATGTGAAAATGGCACTTTTGTATTATTTGTGGTTAAAAAGATAAAGGTCCTAAAAAATATTTCTCTGTGACATTACAGGGTAGGATTACAAGTAAGAAAAACTGTGATTTTCAAAATTAGTGTCTAGTCAGAGGGAGGGTATTTACTTGCTCCCCACATCACTGTGAGAGGGGTCGGGCACCGCAAGCTATAAGACCAGGCTTTTTATTTTGTTCTCTCTCCGTTGTCCACGAAAGTGTGTTAGATAACTGTTGAGTGTGTATTTTACAGATTGCTTTGTGGCAGGCTACGTCCCTACAGTAGCCTGTTAAGGGTTTAGGAATAAACCGTTTGATTCAAGAGCTTGATCCTATGCCCTGGACATTTGTTTATTCATGATCTTTTGAGGTCATTCCATAGTTGTCAGAAGTAAAAAGTAAAATTGAGCTAGTTGGCTGACTACCGTGGCTAGCTACGCAGATTAGCCTAGCATTGAAAGGGGACTGAAAATGCTTTGAGCAAAGGAAGCTGTAGAGGACGATCACGGAAATGGGAGTGCTTATGGATGGACATCGGAGGATCAGGTCGAGGAGTTTTGCGAGGGCATCGGGGCACAAGACCCACTTGAGAGTGGCCGCTATACGGATGGCAGCTGAAACGGGCATGGGTGCATCTTCGTCGTCTCTTCGCGCAGATTCTGGTGGGCGAAACGAAGTTGTGATTTCGATGCTGCATGACGGGAAGGCTGGGGCTCAGAATGTAAACAAACATGGTACGCCCAGTCCCCGGTCGCATCCGTAGCTGTTCAGACCCCAAAGTACTTCGTTAAAGCGGATTGGGGAGCTTTTCTTGCCCAGTTTGAACTTTTAGCTTATTCAGGGGGATGGTCGGATGAAGATAAGGCACTTCAGCTAGTTTGTGCCTCACAGATGTTTGATATTGATTAGCTCAGAGGACAGACGTGGTTATGGGACTTGAGTTGGGGCACTGGAGAGGCACTTTTGACATTGTTTACAACCTGTGCTGCTACGCTCCGAACTGAGTAATAGACACAGGCAGCTTGGAGAACTGCTATGGGTGCTTCGTACACAGACCCGGGTGGCTCATCCTGCGTCATTACAGAAAGCCTTGGAGATGGCTTTGGAGAGGGAGATTCTGTGTACTGGGGCTTCAGTGGGGGCGTGTGGAGATACACCCACTGTTCTGGCTGTGGTGCAGAGCATGGGTGGCTGAAATTACTGAACTCATTCATGCAGTAACACTACAGACAGCACGCAACAAGCACTCTAGCTCCATAGTTTGTTGGGGGTGTGGCCAGCCAGGATATTTGCTCAGGGGTGGCCCCATGTCTCCCAGAGCTCAGGGAAATGGCTTGGGGTCCACATAGACGGGGCAGTGCTGAACCCTGGCTCTCTTTCCCAAACCCCACCATCACCATGAGTAGTACAACGGCACAGACGGGGGAGCAAGGCTCCAGTTCCCCCAGAAGCAGACGACTGCATGCGGATGGAGCCTGTTATAGTGGTGGGCTGGACCTGTGTTAGGATCTTTTGTCACGTCCCTGTCACTGTGGAAGGGGTGCCCTGCTCTGCCTTGGTGTACACTTGGTCCACAGTAACCTTGGTGAGGCCAGATATTGTACCAGGTTGGACTGAATTAGAACTGTGTGGCTCTGCACAGTCACAGTTGAGCTGGAACCCATGAAAATGAACAGGGTAATTACACTTACAGTAGGGGCAGGATTATGTGTAATCTTGTGTGTGTTGCACCTGTGCAGGACCTCTGTGTCCTGGGGTGGACTTGGTTAGGAGAACAGGCTGCCAGCTAGACCTAGACGGGCACACACTGAGCTGGCCTGCGGTCTCCATGGCCCCCCTTAATGTGACATTCACACTGGCCAAGAACCCCCTTACTCAGGCTGTCAAGGCAGCAGAGACCCAGGAGGGGACACAGTAGTGAGCGAGATAATGGGGAGGAACTGTGATGGTCTTGACCCCTAGCAGCAGGAACAGCTGTGACAGTTGCTGTTTGAGTTCAGAGACATCTTTCCTCTGAGTGAGGAGGATATGGGTCAGACCCATCAAAATGCATCCCCGCCGTATCCCGCTGGCCTCAAACTACAGGATGTTTGTACAGGGCTTCTTCAGCATTTCCGCCTGCTGCCAAAGGACCAGGCCTACACATGGACAGCAGAGTGCAAGGAGGCCTTCAACACCCTCAAGCATGTACTGATTGAGGCCCCTGTGCTCGTCCCCTCTGACCTCACCTTACTCTTTATCCTGGACACAGATGCGAGCAATGTGGGCATGGGTGGAGTGCTGGCCCAGGTGGGGCCAGAGGGGATGAGAGTGGTGGCGTACTTCAGAAAAGGATTCAACAAACACGAGCGCCGCTACTGTGACACCCAGCGAGAGCTCCGCACTATAGTGGAGTCTATCAAACACTTCAAATACTACCTGTATTGACTGCCCTTCACTGTAAGGACTGACCACTCTGCTCTCCAGTTGTGTATGTCTTTCAAAGAGGATGGATGGGTGTATAACGTGAACGTCTAGCAATCCAAAGGTTGCATGTTCGAGCCTCATCACAGACTACTTTAGGAATTTAGCAACTTTGTTATTTCTTACAAATTTTTGCTACATTGCAACTACTTAGCATATTAGCTAACCCATCCCCTAACCCATCACCTAGCGTTAGCCACCTAGATAATAACATTTGCACAAAATGTTATTACGGGGCAACTCGTCCACTGTATTTATTAGAGGTTTAACCTCGCTCTTTTGTTTGAGTTACATCCCTGTGTGTTTTGTATACGTGCTTGTTTTGCCTTTCATGGCATGTTGTGTAATTTGGATGAAGTATTACAACCCCGCTATTACGTATTCCTGCGCCTGTCTCCAATCATTTATACAACGTGACACACACTAACAAATATTAGTTTACTATAGAATACTACAGTGCTTACTATACAATTCTGTAGTAAACTGTAGAATATTATACTACAAATTGTAGTATCCCACAATCATGTGTATTAGTTACTATAGAATGTTGTAGAATAGATTATCCCCCCCAAAACACTGTAGTAAATATTACAGCAATGTCTGCAAGAAAACTACACGTCTTGCATATAACCTGCCCATTCCCCTCCTCCATAGCCCATTTTGTGCCACCCATACTGTAAGTAAGGAAACTTCATGCTAAATATAGACCTTATATTGTGTTCCCCTCACTTTACAGAAAATACCTACCTACCTACATACAGGTCATGGAACATTTGCTATTTTAGTATTTCTTCAGTAGGTTCTCAAGGAGAAAGCCTCCCCTTCTATGTCAATGATAATACAACAAAAAAAACAACTTTAAATACTCGGTAACGTTCACAAAAACACAGGAGTAAATACCCCAGTCCACAAAAACACTACAGTAAATACTACAGTATATTTCAGTTTGCAAAGAACCTACATGAATTACTTTAGTATATATCATACTGAACAAAACTATAAATGCAACATGTAGTGTTGGTCCCATGTTTCATGAGCTAAAATCCCAGAAATGTTCCACACGCACCAAAATATTATTTCATTATTATTATTATTATTTTTAAACATTTTAGTCATTTATCAGACACTCTTATACATAGTGACTTACAGATTTTTTTTCAAGCATTTTTTTCTCCATACTAGTCCCCATGTGAATTGAACCCACAACTTTAGCGTTGCAAACACCATGTGCTACCAGCTGAGCCGCATGGGACCATTGACCTGACAGGTGTGGCATATCAAGAAGCTGATTAAATAGCATGATCATTACACAGGTGCACCTTGTGCTAAGGACAATAACAGGCCCTCTAAACTGTGCAGTTTTGTCACACAACAGAATGCCACAGATGTCTCAAGTTGAGGGAGCATTCAATTAGCATGCTGACTGCACGAATGTCCAACAGAGCTGTTGTCAGAGAATGTAATGTTAATTTCTCTACCATAAGCCGACTCCAACATCATCTTAGAGAATTTGGCAGTACGTCCAAACGGCCTCAAAACTGCAGACCACGTGTAATCACACCAGCCCAGGACCTCCACATCCGGCTTCTTCACCTGTAAGATCGTCTGAGGAGGGGGGAGGGGGAGTATTTCTATATGTAATAAGCCCTTTAGTGGGGAATAACGAAATCTGATTTTCTGGACCTGGCTCCCCAGTGGGTGGATGTGCCCCACTACACCCCTGCCCAGTCATGTGAAATCCATAGATTAGGGCCTAAAAATTTACTGATTTCTTTGAAATTGTTGCGGTCGCATTTTTGCTCAGTATATTTATTTTTTACTATATACTGCAGTATACATTGTAGTGTTTTTGCTGACTTTAATCCATAAAAAGACTACAGTGAATAAAATAGTACTAATACTCCTCCAAGTGCTCATGATGTTTATGATAGAGCAGCAGCAGCAGCTCACAAGGAGAGAGAGGTTTTTGAGACAGATGGAATCAGAGACCATATCAGCCCTGTCTGAGATGAGCACACGTCTGCCATTCACAAGGAATATAGAAGAACAGCCGGTGAGGGATTACACAGTGACGAAGAGGGACGAGGTTATCCTGCTCAAACACAGAGCGGAGCTCGGTTGACCTGAAGGTATGAGAGAAAGCAGCATGCCATTCCTAATCGAATCAAATCAAATTTCCTTGGTCACATACACGTGTTTAGCAGATGCTATTGCGGGCGTAGCGAAATGCTTGTGTCTCTAGCTCCAACAGTGCAGTAATAGCTAACAAGTAATATCTAACAATTACACAACAATACACACAATACGCACAAATCTAAGGAAAGGAATGGAATTAAGAATTTTATAAATATTCGGACGAGAATTGTCAGAGCGGCATAGACTAAGATACGGTAGAATAAAATAGAATACAGTATATACAGTCGTATGAAAAAGTTTGGGCACCCCTCTGAGGCTACATAATAATTTACTCTGTGGTCACAGAAAATGATCACAGTGGCATGCTATTCATTTTCTAATAAAAACTGAGTACTGGGGTATTGTCCAGACAATGATTTTTAGTGTGGGCAATATTAAGTTGTATGAAATTAAATCAGATGTGAAAAATAGGCTATGCAAAAATGTGGGCACCCTTGTCATTCTGTTGATTTGAATACCTGTAACTACTTAGCACTGATTAATTGTAACACACAATTGGTTTGGTGAGCTCATTAAGCCTTGAACTTCATAGACAAGTGCATCCAACTCTGAAGAGTGGCAACATGGGGGCCTCAAAACAACTCTCAAATGACCTGAAAACAAAGATTGTTCAACATTATGGTTTAGAGGAAGGCTACAAAATGCTATCGCAGAGATTTAAGCTGTCAGTGTCCACTGTGAGGAACATAGTGAGGAAATGGAAGACCACAGGCACAGTTCTTGTTAAGGCCAGAAGTGGCAGGCCAAGTAAAATATCGGAGAGGCAAAGGCGAAGGATGGTGAGAACGGTCAAAAACAGCCCACAGACCACCTCCAAAGACCTACAACATCATCTTGCTGCAGATGGTGTCACTGTGAATTGTTCAACAATTCAGTGCACTTTGCACAAGGAGAAGCTGTGTGGGAGAGTGATGAGGAAGAAGCCTTTTCTGCACACACGCCACAAACAGAGTCGCTTGAGGTATGCAAACGCACATTTGGACAAGTCAGCTTCATTTTGGAATAAGGTACTGTGGACTGATTAAACAAAGATTGAGTTATTTGGTCATAACAAGGGACGTTATGCATGGCGGCAAAAGAACACAGCATTCCAAGAAAAACACTTGCTACCCACAGTAAAATTTGGTGGGGGTTCCATCATGCTTTGGGGCTGTGTGGCCAGTGCCGGTACTGGGAATCTTGTTAAAGTTGAGGGTCGCATGGATTCCACTCAATCAACAGATTGTTATGAATAATGTTGAAGAATCAGTCACAAAGTTGAAGTTACGCTGGGGCTGGATGTTTCAACAAGACAATGACCCAAAACACTGCACAAAATCTACCTGGTCATTTATGCAGAGGAACAAGTACAATGTTCTGGAATGGTCATCCCAGACCCCAGACCTGAATATCATTGAGAATCTGTGGGATGATTTGAAGCGGGCTGTCCATGCTCGGCAACCATCAAACCTAACTGAACTGGAGATGTTTTGTAAGGAGGAATGGTCCAAAATACCTTCATCTAGAATCCAGACACTCATTAGAGGCTATGGGAAGCGTCTAGATGCTGTTATTTTAGCAAAAGGAGAATCTACTAAATATTGATGTGATTTTTTTCTATTGGGGTGCCCAAATGTATGCACCTGTCTAATTTTGTTTTGATGCATATTGCACATTTTCTGTTAATCCAATAAACCTAATTTCACTACTGAAATATTACTGTGTAGATCAGTTATTTGACAGATCAAAATGAAATTGCTGATCCAAACACCCAATTATTTATAAATGGAAATCATGGAAATTGTCAGGGGTGCCCAAACTTTTTCAAACGACTGTACATATTAGATGAGTAATGCAAAATATGTAAACATTATTAAAGTGACTAGCGGTCCAATATTAAAGTGGCCAGTGATTTCAAGTCTTTGTATATTGGGCAGCAGGCTCTAATGTGCTAGTGATGGCTATTTTATATGTTTTTCAGTCCTTGGGTCCCAGCTTTGAGGCACCTGTACTGACCTCTGGGTGATAGTGGAGTGAGCAGGCAGTGGCTCGGGTGGTTCTTGATGATCTTTTTGGCCTTCCTGTGACGTCGGGTGCTGTAGGTGTCCTGGAGGGTAGCTAGTTTGTCCCTAGTGATGTGGTGGGCAGACCGCACCACCCTCTGAAGTGCCCTGCGGTTGCTGGCGGTGCACTTGCCATAGAAGGCAGCAATACAGCCCGACAGGATGCTCTCAATTGTGCATCTGTAAAGGTTTGTCAGGGTTATAGGTGACAAGCCAAATTTCTTCTGCCTCCTGAGGTTGAATAGGCACTGTTGCACCTTCTTCACCACACTGTCTGTGTGGGTGGATCATTTCAGTTTGTCAGTGATGTGTACGCAGAAGATCTTGAAGCTTTCCACCTTCTCCACTGCGGTCCCATCAATGTGGATAGGGTGGTGCGTGCTCAGCCCCCTCCTGTACTCCCTTTGCTGTGTCCTGAAGTTCATGACTAGCTCCTTTGTTTTATTGATGTTGAGTGAGAGGTTATTTTCCTGGCACCACACACCCAGGGCCCTCTTCCTCCCTGTACGCTGTTTCGTCATTGTAATCAGGCCTACTACTGTTGTGTCGTCTGCATACTTGATGATTGAGTTGGAGGCATGTGCCACACAATCATGGGTGAACAAAGAGTACAGGAGGGGGCTGAGCACGCCTGTTTGATTTCCTCACGGAGGGAATAACTGTTTGTATTCCCAGTAACCTTGCCATCATTTAATGCAGTGGTTCGCATTTAATGCTGCCATCTATCCATGGTTTCAGGTTAGGATAGGGTCTCTTGGAACTCTAGGGGCGGTATTTCATTTTTGGATAAAAAACGTTCCCGTTTTAAACACGATATTTTGTCACGACAAGATGCTCGACTATGCATATAAGTGACAGCTTTGTATAGAAAACACTCTAACGTTTCCAAAACTGCAAATATATTGTCTGTGAGTGCCACAGAACTGATGCTACAGGCGAAACCAAGATGAAATTTCAAACAGGAAGTGCCCCTGATTTTGAAGGCGCTGTGTTCCAATGACTACTTATATGGCTGTGAATGGGCCACGAATGAGCTTAGACTTTCTGTCATTTCCCCAGTGTCGACAGCATTGTGACGTATTTGGAGGCACATCATTGGAAGATTTACCATTTTAGACTACATCTACCAGGTGGTCGCTTGGTGTCCTCCGTCGCAATTATTGCGTAATCTCCAGCTGCAGTATTTTTCCGTTTGCTTCTGAGGAGAAACCCAACTGCCACGAATGATTTATCATGGAATAGATATGTGAAAAACACCTTGAGGATTGATTCTAAACAACGTTTGCCATGTTTCTGTCGATATTATGGAGTTAATTTGGTAAAAAGTTTGGTGTTGTAGTGACTGCATTTTCAGATTTTTTTCTTAGCCAAACGTGATGAACAAAACGGAACGATTTCTCCTACACAAATAATCTTTTTGGAAAAAATGAACATTTGCTATCTAACTGAGTCTCGTCATTGAAAACATCCGAAGTTCTTCAAAGGTAAATTATTTTATTTGAATGCTTTTCTTGTTTTTGTGAAAATGTTGCCTGCTGAATGCAAGGCTTAATGCTATGCTAGGCTATCAATACTCTTACACAAATGCTTGTGTAGCTATGGTTGAAAGGCATATTTTGAAAATCTGAGATGACAGTGTTGTTAGCAAAAGGCTAAGCTTGTGCTTGAATATATTTCTTTCATTTCATTTGCGATTTTCATGAATAGTTAACGTTGCGTTATGGCTTGAGGCTATGATTACGCTCCCGGATACGGGTTTGATAGTCGCAAGAAGAAGTCACAGTGGGTACAACATCTCCTATACACTTCTTGATAAACTCAGTCACAGTCTTGAAGCGTGGATTCCGATTGGTCAGACTAGCATTGAATAGTCCTTTGCACGGGTACATCCTGTTTGTGTTTCTACCTTTAGGAAGGGAGGAGCAAAATGGAGTCACGAACAGATTTGCCGAAGGTTTGTCTTTGTTAAAATCCCCAGCTTCAATAAATGCAGATTGATGATATGTGGTTTCCAGTTTGCATAAAGTCCAGTGAAGTTATTTGAGGGCCGCCGTGGTATCCGCTTGAGGGGGAATATACATTGCTGTGACTATAACTGAAGAGAATTCTCTTCAGTCGGCATTTGATTTTAAGGTATTCTAGGTCGGGTGAACAGAAGGACTTAAGTTCCTGTATGTTATCAAAATCACACCATGAAAAGTTATTAATAAAACATACAGTTGAAGTCAGAAGTTTACATACACTTAACTAATTTTCAAACCACCCCCGCAAATTTCTTGTTAACAAACTATAGTTTTGGCAAGTCAGTTAGAACATCTACTTTGTGCAAACCACAAGTCATTTTTCCAACAATTGTTTACAGACCGATTAATTCACTGTATCACAATTCTAGTGGGTCAGAAGTTTACATACACTAAATTGACTGTGCTTTTAAACAGCTTGGAAAATTCCAGAAAATGATGCCATGGCATTAGAAGCTTCTCACATCATTTAAGTCAATGGGACGTGTACCTATGGATGTATTTCAAGGCCTACCTTCAAACTCAGTGTCTCTTTGCTTAAAATCAAAAGAAATCAGCCAAGATCTCAGAAAAAAATGGTAGTCCTGCACAAATCTGGTTCATCCGTGAGAGCAATTTCCATATGCCTGAAGGTACCACGTTAATCTGTAAAAACAATAGTACGCAAGTATAAACACCATGAGACCACGAATCCGTCATACCGCTCAGGAAGGAGACACGTTCTGTCTCCTAGAGATTAACGGACTTCGGTGCGAAAAGTGCAAACAATCCCAGAACAACAGCAAAGGACCTTGTGAAGATGCTGGAGGAAACAGGTACAAAAGTATCTATATTGTCACTTTTGTCGTATTCATGAGACCAAGGCGCAGCGTGATAGGAATACATTCTTCTTTAATTAACGAAGAACACTTAAACAAACTAACGTGCCGCTATGATAAACTGAGTGCTGACACAGGCAACTACACATAGACAATCACCCACAAAACCAAAATGGAAAATAGCAACCTAAATAGGATCAGAGGGATCAATGATAAACAGCTGTCTCTGATTGGTAACCAATTCAGGCCACCATAGACCTACATATACCTAGATATACTAAAACCCCATAGATATACAAAAACCCTAGACAGGCCGAAAACACCTAGACAATCCAAAATCTAAACCAACCACCCTTGTCACACCCTGTCATAACTAAAATAATAAAGAAAACAAAGATAACTAAGGTCAGGGCGTGACATATACAGTAAAAACGAGTCCAATATCGACATAACCTGAAAGGCCTCTCAGCAATGAAGAAGCCACTGCTCCAAAACTGCCATTTAAAAGCCAGACTATGGTTTGAAACTGCACATGGGGACAAATATAGTACTTTTTGGAGAAATGTCCTCTGGTCTGATGAAACAAAAATAGAACTGTTTGGCCATAATGACCATCGTTATGTTTGGAGGAAAAAGGGGGAATGCTTGCAAGCTGAAGAACACCATCCCAACCATGATGCACGGGGGTGGCAGAATCATGTTGTGGGGATGCTTTGCTGCTGGAGGGACTGGGGCACTTCACAAAATAGATGGCATCATGAGGGAGGAAAATTACGCGGATATATTGAAGCAACATTTCAAGACATCAGTCAAGAAGTTAAAGCTTGGTCGCAAATGGGTCTTCCAAATGAACAATGACCCCAAGCATACTTCCAAAGTTGTGGCAAAATGGCTTAAGGACAACAAAGTCAAGGTATTGGAGTGGCCATCACAAAGCCCTGACCTCAACCCTATAGAACATTTGTGGTCAGAACTGAAAAAGCGTGTGCAAGCAAGGAGGCCTACAAACCTGACTCAGTTACACAAGCTCTGTCAGGAGGAATGGGACAAAATTCATCCAACTTATTGTGGGAAGCTTGTGGAAGGCTGCCCAAAATGTTTGACCCAAGTTAAACAATTTAAAGGCAATGCTACCAAATACTAATTGAGTGTATGTCAACTTCTGACCCACTGGGAATGTGACGAAAGAAAGAAATCATTCTCTCTACTATTATTCTGACATTTCACATTCTTAAAAGAAAGTGGTGATCCTAACTGACCCAAGAATTTTTTACTTGGACTAAATGTCAGGATTTGTGAAAAGCTGAGTTTAAATGTATTTGGCTAAGGTGTATGTAAACTTCTGACTTCAAATGTGCGCCCCCATCACGGAGAGATTTTTATTCCTGTCTGCTCGATGAACTTAGAACCCAACTGTCTGTACGGACTCAGACAGTATATCCCGAGAGAGCCATGTTTCCGTGAAACAGAGTATATTACAATCCCTGATGTCTCTCTGGAAGGCAATACTCACCCTGAGCTCGTCAAATTTATTATCCAGAGACTGAACATTCGCAAGTAAAATACTCAGAAGCAGTGGGTGGTAGGCGCGCCTCCTGAGTCGGACTAGAAGTCCACTCCGAATACCACTCTTCTCCGCAGGCGGTGTTTTGGAGCAGCCTCTGGAATCAGTTCAATTGTCCTGGGGGGTACGAACAAAGGGTCAAATTCGGGAAAGACGTATTCCTTTTCGTAATGCTGGTAATGCTGGTGAGTTAATGACACTCTGATATCCAAAAGGCTAAGGCCAGACAGCCCGGCCTTGTTTTGGGACAGCAGTGAGGAGGACAGTTATGTACAACTATGACCATATTTCTGAGTCCTATTAATACAGCAGTCTGTTCGTTGGGTGATTTTGATCAGCTTGTGTCACATTTGCATATTTATGCACGTGCACACCAGTGGAGGCTGGTGTCACTTTAAATTGGAGGACGGGTTCATTGTTATGGCTGGAATGGAATGATTGCACCATCATGTGTGTGTATTTCCATTTAGTTGATGTGTTTGATACTTTTCTATTCATTCTATTCCAGCCAATACAAAGAACCCATCCTCTGACTTCTCCTGCCACGAGCCAAACGCACGCACACACGCATGGACACATGCCACACATGCACACATGCATGCACACACACACACACACACATATACCCACATGTATACACCGGTACTCACACACAGCTCAACCTTCACCCCTCTAACCAGCCTAGGCAGACTGAACCAGGGATTTACTTGCAATTTCATTTTCCACTTCTATGTCATCTCTCTACCTTTCTCCACATCTCTCCCGGGTCCCTTCAAACCCTTTTCAATCCTTTGAAATGTTGTATCTTTTTTATTCTTGTTTTTTTCCTCCTACCTTTTGTTGATTTAACTCTTTCATCCACCCAGCTTATTTCTTTACCTACATCTGTCTGCATCGAGTACCTGTGGAGATGTTGGGATGACCCTGGTCTTTGCTCCCGTGGGACTCTGCATCTTTGAGTTTGTTAATAGATGACAGAGCCATTGTTTCCTTTCAAGAGTAACAACAATGACATCATAAATATTACGAAAATGAGCAAAACCACCTCTTCTCAAATCATCTTGGCCCGTCATCACTGTGACCTTTAACCTGAATGCTCCAGTTGAGGTCATTCTTTGATCGCTTCAGATTACATTCCCATACCAATTACAGTAGTGTGTGAGAGAGCGGGAGAAAGAGAGAAAGAGAGGGAGAGAAACACAGAGAGAGAGACAGAGAAAGAGAAAGAAAGCGAGAGAGAAAGAGAGACAGAGAGAGGGAGAAAAAGAGAGAAAGAAAGTGAGAGAGGGAGAGAGAAAGAAAGAAAGAGAGAGAGAGGCTGCAGAAAAAGCAAAGACAAAGAAAGAAGCAGGGTCGTGAATCAGAATAATATGCAGTGGTCGTTAAGGTCAGTCAGAGAAGGCGTGAGGGAGAAAGAGGAATGAGAAATGGAGGGAGGAGGCCAGGGGTTGCAACGGAGGGAGAGAGAGAAAAAGGAAAAGAAAGATGGAAAGAGAAAATGAATAAGTGTGGGCAGTCAGTCATCTGATCAGATGGACAGGGTCCAGTCGCATACATGCTGTCGGAGCAGGAAGAGGACAGGGCTGATGGATTTCTATGATAGATGAGTGGACGCATGGAGCCCTGGCCCCAGCTGCTAGGCTTAATGAAATGTGTCCCACTGGAAGATGGAATGCCGTGATTTAAACACATCATGCAATGTCTATTCTTCTTTCCTCTAATACAGCCTGAAAGAACAGCCATCAGCCTCTCTTCCTCTACTGTTTGTCTTTCAATTTGAAACTCAGGTTTTTCATTTTGCACCCCTCAGGTATCTCTCGTCTCTAAAATGAATAGTGTTCATTTTTCGTGGTTTTGGATCAACTCTGAGTCAAACAGAATCTACAAATGTGTTTTGTGTTCAGGCCTGTCCCTCTCCTCTCCTTTCTTCAGTCATTCTATTCAAGTCAGAGCTATTATATTTAGATGGTTTAGAAACATACAGTAAGAGAGAAAGAGAGAGAGGACTATCTTGAATTCACAAGTGTTGTATGGCACACTGTATAACTTATACAGCTAACATAAGGACAGGACATGAGACGGGAGTAGAAACTAACGTGGGCATTGTTTAATGTGTTTCACAGGACAAAACATTCTAAGCATTCCAATGTACGTTCCCTCTGCCTCATCTCGTCTCTCTTGCCCCCACTCTTTCCCCCTCTACTCATCTCTCTCTGTGGATCATGTCTCCTGGGGAGCCGCCATTCTGTTTTGTTGGAGAGTCCTCATCAGACACTTGTTTTCAAAGCTCTCCACCATGTCAATAAGGACAAGCTCCTTCTTTCTCCTGTTTTCCTGCTTGTCAGTTGGTCATTCCAGCAACACACTCCACCTTTCTCCTGAAGGCCTCCATGCTTCTCCACAGCAGCATTTCTCTTCTACCGTCTAGCTATCTCATGTATGTGTGCGGCGTAGCCTCTCTGTGTGTGCATGCTAACTGAAAGCCGCTTCCTCTCTTGATAATTGATTTAACAAATTGCCGGCCGTGTTTAATTCCGAGGAAGTGACAGGAGTGGAGCAGGGAGCCGGAGCCAGGAGATTAATTAGGAAACAAAGTCGTCTTCATTGAAATTAAACGTGTCCTCTGATGATAGCCTTCCTTTCCAAACAGCTCGCCAGTTCTGCTCCCTTGTGGATGATGAAGGACTGGGAGGGATCAGAAGACATCACAGAGATGACCGCCCTCTCAGCACAGGCCTGCCTCGCCGCACGTCACAGCATGGCACAGCACAACCCAGCACAGCACAGAACAACCCAGCAGCCACAGCTACGCTCACTTCAACTCTGCATGGGTGATTGGTTTTAATCTTCACCATCAAATATGGACAGAATCTAAAAAAGAAGCAGCTGCTGTTGAAAACCCTTCCGGTACTTTATGTAAGTTCTTCTCAAAAACACAAATTGCATTGAAATGGGGGAATGAAATACATTAAAATACCCTCATATCCTGTTCAGTCAGCCCTGTACAGTAGCTGTATGCTTCTCTATAGAATGCTCTGCATAACGAGGTCCCAGGAGAGCAGACCTGAATTTCTTGAATGAGTTGAGGCATAGAAGCTAGTGTCCATTACATTGTGTGCATGCACATGACACCATGCCACGATGATGGGAAGATAGGGATTAACTGGCTTTCAACAGGCGGCATCTGAATGAGTAGACCTAGTCATGCTGCATGCCTGGCTCTTTGTTTCTGTATGTTTATGGTTGGTTGAGGAAGATGTGCGCAGTCGACATAAATGCACAAGTAGCCTTATATCAGAGAGATTGAGGCAAAGACAGACAGACATACTTTTGTTTTGATCTTGAGGTGAGTGGTGATTGGATAACAGCAGCCCTCCACTTATCGTCTCAGATGTGATTCAAAATGGATGGTTGGATGTTAGGCCATCTCCAAAGGAAAACTCTGGAAATCTCCAAAATAAATAGATCAAGGCTTTCTCTCCAGCCTCACACACTACACACATGGATGACCTTGTGGATGAATATTTAAATGGAGGCTTGTGGGAAGTGGGGAACAAACCATCAAGGCCTTCTTGGCCTTCATAGAAGGCCTGATAATTTATAAAATATTTTTTTCATTTTTAACCTTTTCACGTGTGAGTTCTGTAATGGTTGCCCTAGTGTGAGTTTTGTTATGCCCGTGATGTCAGAACGCACTCACTGTTCCAAAATGTGATTGTTATGCAACAGGACATTTAACCTGCACTGCCCTCAAACCAATGCACACTGCCTGCTAATTATCTACAGGATATGTATCAACTTGTCAATTTCAAATGAATTTCTAATAAGTTTTATTTTCTAACAACAATTTGAATTGAGGTGTGTTCCCCCTCCTCATTAATTCACGTAGAAAGTAGCCCTTTTCGTTTGAGGAATTACTGAGCCTGACAAACTTCTCTCTTCTACAAGAGCCCAAGCATTTCCCTAGTGTTTTCACAGATTAAGCATGCAGACATTTGCGCATCTCCAGTCAGAATAGAACCAGCAGAAAATAACATCATTGCTTTCATTGTTGTTTTCCTTATTAATAATACATTTGGACATGTGTGCATTCCTATTAAAGTAAGTGCCTTATTACATTATCATTGTAGTTTCTACTGTAGCACACCGTATGCATGTATGGAGCATCATTTATTTACTGTTTTATTTACATGTTTTCAAGTACTGATGACAAATCCAAAGATGTTATACAAAATGAGGTGAAGGGATGGTTCACTCGACCGACTTAGGTTGTAACTATTCTTACTCTGGTTTGCCAGCTCAGACCCCTGCTTCCAGGGGTTTTATTTTTATTCAGCTTATAAACTCCTGTGTTTTCCCCCCATTTATTGATAAAATTCCCGTCATAGTAATATGTCCTACATTATATCCCTCTACAATACCTTCCTCCATTTTTACACCCCATGGACTGGAAATCAACCACAAATGAAATGAACCCCCCCACAAACCCCCATAAAATGGATTCACTCAAGTCTGGCAAAACTGTTTAGCTTTCGCACTACAGTTAGGCTAGGCAATAGGCTTGTATTTGGAGTGATGATCTGTGAGGTGCTAACATTTGATGTTCTTTGTGATTTGTCAAAAATTGTAAAAGACTTGTCATGTCAAGTGATCCGGTTCTTATATACACTGTAACAAGTACATTGAAGATTTGTAATGTTGAAAAGTGGCCAAACTAAGTAAATATTTTTCGGGCAATGGGCGCAGCCATCTTTGACTTTGACTTTGTTTATTTGCATCTTGCAGTGAATAGCATTCTGGGATAAGGGAGTCTTTGTTTGTCAAACATAAACAAACATGGCTTCCATCATAACAAATGTAGCTGCTGTTAGCTAAGCTGACACGCAGTTCTTTTCTAAACAATATTATATTTCTGCCTTGTGCTCACCTGAGATGTGGTACATTGTAAACAAGTCCAGTTGTTAGGTCGCAAACTTATGTTTTGTTTCCTGTCAGCGCAAACTGTTATTTAGACTGGTTTATGGAATGAGTTTCACTGTGGATGTGTTCCGTGTGATGCTTGGATTGAGGAAGTTCGCATTTATCTTTAACAATAAAAGGTGAATTTGAGGAATAAAGTTGTGAAGACCTTAATTTAAACATGTTTGTTGCGTCATACATTCTGTTGCTACTGTTCCAATCACATATTTGCGATGGTACGCTGCAGGGACCACTCAACAATGATCACAAATATGTGATCGTACCGTCCAAGGGTTAAAATATAAATGTATTTTAAATTCCTATTTCATCTTTTCAATAATATTTCAGTTAATTTCTGTTTTCATCTCTTCAGTTTGTGAAGAGAGGGTAGAAAATGAGGAGAAAAAAATATCCAATAAGGAATTTTCTTTGGTGGTCTCTTAGCACCCTTAGCAGAGTTGCCAACAACTGGATGCATCCAGTTTTCAGGGATACAGCTAATTCAACCTAGCTTCCTTTTCGGCTGAAAACTGGATGTGCAAATTCCACTCGGGCATATTCTTTTTTCGCTCCTGCAATGGTAGGATTAAAAAAAACTGTCAGGGGAGGTTCTCTTTTGCGCTGTTCAACCAATCCAGTTTTCCCAAGATCTAAGCAAGCTATTTTTTTGTTGTAGGGTAGTTTGCGGCTGCCCTTTTCTAGATGAGCTTCAAACAAGACTTTGCCTTTTAAATTATCATAATCTGGAACACTTTTTATTTTAATTTTAATTTATTTAACCAGGTAGGCTAGTTGAGAACAAGTTCTCATTTGCAACTGTGACCTGGCCAAGATAAAGCATAGCAGTTCGACACATACAACAACACAGAGTTACACATGGAATGAACAAAACATACAGTCAATAATACAGTAGAAAAAAAGAAAACAAAGTCTATATACAGTTAGTGCAAATTAGGTCAAATAAGGGAGTTAAGGCAATAAATAGGCCATGGTAGCGAAGTAATTACAATATGGCAATTAAACACTGGAATGGTAGATGTGCAAAAGATGGATGTGCAAGTAGAGATACTGTGGTGCAAAATAAGCAAAATAAATAAATACAGTATGGGGATGAGATATTCAGATGGGCTATGAACAGGTGCAGTGATCTGTGAGCTGCTCTGACATCTGGTTCTTAAAGCTAGTGAGGGAGATGGGAATCTCCAGCTTCAGTGATTTTTTGCAGTTCGTTCCAGTCAGTGGCAGCAGAGAACTGGGAGGAAAGGCGACCAAAGGAGGAATTGGCTTTGGGGGTAACCAGTGAGATATACCTGCTGGAGCGCGTGCTACGAGTGGGTGCTGCTATGGTGACCAGCGAGCTGAGATAGGGCGGGGCTTTACCTAGCAGAGACTTGTAGATAAAGTCTTGCTGTTAGCTCTTTGAAAATAATGCGTTATCTGTGCAAAATATTGTTACATTTAAACTTTAGATCACCGGTTACTTTGTGTGCTGAACATGATCAAGATGTTTACAATGGAAAGTAATAGTTGTAAATGTTGATTTGGAAATGCTTAGCCTGATCGTTGTGTTATTGGCAGGATAGCCTAGTGGTTAGAGTGTTGGACTAATACCCAGAAGGTTGCAAGTTCAAACCCCTGAGCTGACAAGGTACAAATCTGTTGTTCTGCCCCTGAACAGGCAGTTAACCCACTGTTCCTAGGCCATCATTGAAAATAAGAATTCTAAGTTCTTAACTGTCTTGCATAGTTAAAAAAAGGTAAAAAAGAAAATTGTATGATTGGTACCTTGGCCACTGGTTTATTATGTCTGAGTGAATGGGCTGCTTAAATTCTTTAACCTCTTGAAACTATGGGGGCGCTATTTCATTATTGGATAAAAAAACGTGCCCGTTTTAAGCGCAATATTTTGTCACGAAAAGATGCTCGACTATGCATATAATTGACAGCTTTGGAAAGAAAACACTCTTACGTTTCCAGAACTGCAAAGATATTATCTGTGAGTGCCACAGAACTCATGTTACAGGCGAAACCAAGATGAAACCTCAAACAGGAAATGAGCAGAATTTCGGAGGCTCTGTTTTCCATTGTCTCCTTATATGGCTGTGAATGTGCCATGAACGAGCTTAAGCTTTGTGCCGTTTGTCCAAGGTGTCTGCAGCATTGTGACGTATTTGTAGGCATATCATTGGAAGATTGGCCATAAGAGACTACATCAATCAAATCAAATCAAATCAAATTTTATTTGTCACATACACATGGTTAGCAGATGTTAATGCGAGTGTAGCGAAATGCTTGTGCTTCTAGTTCCGACAATGCAGTAATAACGAACAAGTAATCTAACTAACAATTCAAAAAAAAAAAAACTACTGTCTTATACACAGTGTAAGGGGATAAAGAATATGTACATAAGGATATATGAATGAGTGATGGTACAGAGCAGCATAGGCAAGATACAGTAGATGATATCGAGTACAGTATATACATATGAGATGAGTATGTAAACCAAGTGGCATAGTTAAAGTGGCTAGTGATACATGTATTACATAAGGATGCAGTCGATGATATAGAGTACAGTATCTACGTATGCATATGAGATGAATAATGTAGGGTAAGTAACATTATATAAGGTAGCATTGTTTAAAGTGGCTAGTGATATATTTACATCATTTCCCATCAATTCCCATTATTAAAGTGGCTGGAGTAGAGTCAGTGTCATTGACAGTGTGTTGGCAGTAGCCACTCAATGTTAGTGGTGGCTGTTTAACAGTCTGATGGCCTTGAGATAGAAGCTGTTTTTCAGTCTCTCGGTCCCAGCTTTGATGCACCTGTACTGACCTCGCCTTCTGGATGACAGCGGGGTGAACAGGCAGTGGCTCGGGTGGTTGATGTCCTTGATGATCTTTATGGCCTTCCTGTAGCATCGGGTGGTGTAGGTGTCCTGGAGGGCAGGTAGTTTGCCCCCGGTGATGCGTTGTGCAGACCTCACTACCCTCTGGAGAGCCTTACGGTTGAGGGCGGTGCAGTTGCCATACCAGGCGGTGATACAGCCCGCCAGGATGCTCTCGATTGTGCATCTGTAGAAGTTTGTGAGTGCTTTTGGTGACAAGCCGAATTTCTTCAGCCTCCTGAGGTTGAAGAGGCGCTGCTGCGCCTTCCTCACAATGCTGTCTGTGTGAGTGGACCAATTCAGTTTGTCTGTGATGTGTATGCCGAGGAACTTAAAACTTGCTACCCTCTCCACTACTGTTCCATCGATGTGGATGGGGGTGTTCCCTCTGCTGTTTCCTGAAGTCCACAATCATCTCCTTAGTTTTGTTGACGTTGAGTGTGAGGTTATTTTCCTGACACCACACTCCGAGGGCCCTCACCTCCTCCCTGTAGGCCGTCTCGTCGTTGTTGGTAATCAAGCCTACCACTGTTGTGTCGTCCGCAAACTTGATGATTGAGTTGGAGGCGTGCATGGCCACGCAGTCGTGGGTGAACAGGGAGTACAGGAGAGGGCTCAGAACGCACCCTTGTGGGGCCCCAGTGTTGAGGATCAGCGGGGAGGAGATGTTGTTGCCTACCCTCACCACCTGGGGCGGCCCGTCAGGAAGTCCAGAACCCAGTTGCACAGGGCGGGGTCGAGACCCAGGGTCTCGAGCTTGATGACGAGCTTGGAGGGTACTATGGTGTTGAATGCCGAGCTGTAGTCGATGAACAGCATTCTCACATAGGTATTCCTCTTGTCCAGATGGGTTAGGGCAGTGTGCAGTGTGGTTGAGATTGCATCGTCTGTGGACCTATTTGGGCGGTAAGCAAATTGGAGTGGGTCTAGGGTGTCAGGTAGGGTGGAGGTGATATGGTCCTTGACTAGTCTCTCAAAGCACTTCATGATGACGGATGTGAGTGCTACGGGGCGGTAGTCGTTTAGCTCAGTTACCTTAGCTTTCTTGGGAACAGGAACAATGGTGGCCCTCTTGAAGCATGTGGGAACAGCAGACTGGTATAGGGATTGATTGAATATGTCCGTAAACACACCGGCCAGCTGGTCTGCGCATGCTCTGAGGGCGCGGCTGGGGATGCCGTCTGGGCCTGCAGCCTTGCGAGGGTTAACACGTTTAAATGTCTTACTCACTTCGGCTGCAGTGAAGGAGAGACCGCATGTTTTCGTTGCAGGCCGTGTCAGTGGCACTGTATTGTCCTCAAAGCGGGCAAAAAGTTATTTAGTCTGCCTGGGAGCAAGACATCCTGGTCCGTGACTGGGCTGGGTTTCTTCCTGTAGTCCGTGATTGACTGTAGACCCTGCCACATGCCTCTTGTGTCTGAGCCGTTGAATTGAGATTCTACTTTGTCTCTGTACTGGCGCTTAGCTTATTTGATAGCCTTGCGGAGGGAATAGCTGCACTGTTTGTATTCAGTCATGTTACCAGACACCTTGCCCTGATTAAAAGCAGTGGTTCGTGCCTTCAGTTTCACACGAATGCTGCAATCAATCCAAGGTTTCTGGTTAGGGAATGTTTTAATCGTTGCTATGGGAACGACATCTTCAACGCACGTTCTAATGAACTCGCACACCGAATCAGCGTATTCGTCAGTGTTGTTGTCTGACGCAATACGAAACATCTCCCAGTCCACGTGATGGAAGCAGTCTTGGAGTGTGGAGTCAGCTTGGTCGGACCAGCGTTGGACAGACCTCTTGTTTTAGTTTCTGTCTGTAGGCAGGGATCAACAAAATGGAGTCGTGGTCAGCTTTTCCGAAAGGGGGGCGGGGCAGGGCCTTATATGCGTCGCGGAAGTTAGAGTAACAATGATCCAAGGTCTTTCCACCCCTGGTTGCGCAATCGATATGCTGATAAAATTTAGGGAGTCTTGTTTTCAGATTAGCCTTGTTAAAATCCCCAGCTACAATGAATGCAGCCTCCGGATAAATCGTTTCCAGTTTGCAGAGAGTTAAATAAAGTTCGTTCAGAGCCATCGATGTGTCTGCTTGGGGGGGGGATATATACGGCTGTGATTATAATCGAAGAGAATTCTCTTGGTAGATAATGCGGTCTACATTTGATTGTGAGGAATTCTAATTCAGGTGAACAGAAGGATTTGAGTTCCTGTATGTTTCTTTCATCACACCATGTCACGTTAGTCATAAGGCATACGCCCCCGCTCCTCTTCTTACCAGAAAGATGTTTGTTTCTGTCGGCGCGATGCGTGGAGAAACCCGCTGGCTGCACCGCTTCGGATTGCGTCTCTCCAGTTAGCCATGTTTCCGTGAAGCAGAGAACGTTGCAGTCTCTGATGTCCCTCTGGAATGCTACCCTTGCTCGGATTTCATCAACCTTGTTGTCAAGAGACTGGACATTGGCGAGAAGAATGCTAGGGAGAGGTGCACGATGTGCCCGTCTCCGGAGTCTGACCAGAAGACCGCTTCGTTTCCCTCTTTTTCTGAGTCGTTTTTTCGGGTCGCTGCATGGGATCCACTCCGTTGTCCTGTTTGTAAGGCAGAACACAGGATCCGCATCGCGAAAAACATATTCTTGGTCGTACTGATGGTGAGTTGACGCTGATCTTATATTCAGTAGTTCTTCTCGGCTGTATGTAATGAAACCTAAGATGACCTGGGGTACTAGTGTAAGAAATAACACGTAAAAAAAACAAAAAACTGCATAGTTTCCTAGGAACGCGAAGCGAGGCGGCCATCTCTGTCGGCGCCGGAAGTAGGCATCCGTCTTACCAGGGGTCCGCACGGTGTCCTTTGTGTAAATTGGTGCGTAATCTTCAGCCGCAGGCATTTTCTCCTGGGATTCAGAGGGGAAAGCACACTTCCACGAACGATATACCAGAGATATGAGATATGTGAAAGAAGAGATATGTGAAAAACACCTTGAGGATTGGTTCTAAACAACGTTTGCCATGTTTCAGTCGATATTATGGAGTTAATTTGGAAAAAAGTTTGACGTTTAGATGACTGAATTTTTTATTTTTTTTGGTAGCCAAACGTGACGCACCAAACGGAGCGATTTCTCCTAAACAAATAATATTTTTGGAAAAACTGAACATTTGCTATCTTAACAGAGTCTCCTCATTGAAAACATCTGAAGTTCTTCAAAGGTAAATGATTTTATTTGAATGCTTTTCTGTTTTTTGTGAAAATGTTTCCTGCTGAATTGCTAACGCTAAATGCTACGCTAGCTATGAATAGCTATGAATACTGTTACACAAATGCTTGTTTTCCTATGGTTGAGAAGCATATTTTGAAAATCTGAGATGACAGTGTTGTTAACAAAAGGCTAAGCTTGAGAGCTAGCATATTTATTTCATTTCATTTGCGATTTTCATGAATAGTTAATGTTGCGTTATGGTAATGAGCTTGAGGCTGTATTCACGATCCCGGATCCGGGATGGCTAGACGCAAGAATTAACATCATGCTGAGCATGCTACTGTCTATCTGTCACATCATGTGTTTTACAAGAAGTGTGCTCTCTCTTACTTAGAACACCATGTTGCAGGAGAACCTTCCTGCAATCCAGGACAATTTCAACTTGTAGTGAGTTTTAGATTCAAAAAGGCTTCTGAAGTTTGTAAGTTCCACTTTGAAATTTCAGACTTGATTTTCCCTTCTTAAAAATGTATCAACACATACAGAAATGTAATTATAATCTACATAATAATTCACATTTCCTGGTTGAACCAGAGCCAGTCAGGGAGTCGAGTGAGGAGTTCGATGCAAGATTCCGGAGAGAGGTGCTGGCATTGAGAGCGCTGCAGAGCGGGCATACGGAGTAGCGTGACACCAGTCCGGTGTCATGTGCCCCAGTGCCACGCATCTGGCCTCCGGTGCGCCTCCCCCGTCCGGTACGTCCTGTGTCTCCTTCACGCACTCGCTTTAAAATGTAGGTAACCTCTCTCAATAAGATTTATTACAGACCAGGCCTGACATGGGCTGGACCCTATGATCACCTGGCTACATAGCCGTGTACAGGGATCGCAGCCTTAAGCGTGGGACTGTACAGGCACCATGTTATGCGGTTCTACGCAACGTGTCTCCCAGTGCGTCCTGTGCCAGGGGCCCTCACTTGCCAGGCTAAAGTGAGCATCAAGCCAGGACGGGATGTGCAAGCTCTAAGCTCCAGATCTCCAGTGCGCCTCCACAGTCCAGTACGTCCTGTGCATGTCATGCCATCTGTACCGGTCCCATGCATCAGGCCTCCAGTGCACCTCCACAGTCCAGAGCTTCCGGCGACAGTTCCCAGTCCGGAGCTTCCAGGGACAGTTCCCAGTCCAGAGCTTCCGGTGACGTTTCACAGTCCGGAACCTCCTACGACGGTCCACAGTCCGGAACCTCCTGGGACGGTCCACGGTCCGGAACCTCCTGAGACGGTCCACGGTCCGGAAACTCCTACGACGGTCCACAGTCCGGAACCTCCTGAGATGGTCCGCGGTCCAGAGGATCCGGCGACGGTCCCCGGTCCGGAGTGTCCGGCGACGGTCCAGAGCCCCCCGGCTCATATGAAGATCCTACATCTGTATTTGGGAGTGACAGGTAGCCTAGTGGTTAGAGTGTTGGGCCAGTAACAGTAAGGTTGTTGGATTAAATCCCAGAGTTGACAAGGTAAAAATCTGTCATTCTGAACAAGGCAATTAACTCACTGTTCCCCGGTAGGCTGTAATTCTAAATAAGAATTTGTTCTTAACTGACTTGCCTAGTTAAATAAAGGTTACATATAAATAAAATAAAAAATTGAGTGTGCATGTATTATGGTCGCTGTCCTTTCAGCACCACGAGCCTGTCAAACTCATATCCTTTGATATGTCACTGTTTTTGGTAATAGTGTGATAGTGATGGCGTTAGGCTACCATAGGTTGTGTAAGCAGTGTGGTTGTTGTTACTGGTAGTATGGGAGCTGTATCTGTGTTAGTGGAAGATATCTTCCCCCACTGAAGGAAGGCCTAATAGGTCCAATAGCCACCGTGAGGCTATGACTTGAATGTGTGTGTGTTTGCATGCGTGAGTGTGTGTGTGTGTGGCGTGAAGATGTTTAAGTTCCCAAGGGTTTCAGCAATATGAAAACTGAAGGAAACAAAGGTCCAATTAAAATAACCATCATTACACTATAATCATCTGGGGTTGTACAGCGAGAAATTAAAATTGGGATGCACTGAGTTCACCCATCCCTAGGGGGTTTCCCAGCCACACACTGCCTGCTCTCTCCTTCTTTTTCCTCCCATTATTTTTATAATTCTCATTCTCATTTGGATTCTCTCTCTCTCTCTCTCTCTCTCTCTCTCTCTCTCTCTGTCTGTCTCTCTCGATCTTTCTCTCTCTCTCACTTCCCCCTCCCCTCCCTTCTCTCTGTTCATCCTGACCTGAGCAGTGTTTGCTATGAAAGCCCTTCAGCTCAGATTTCCACCCTGTAAATATAAGTGCTGTGACAGGAGACAGATCTGAAAGACAACATGGAGTGACGAGGGAGGAGAAACATGTGTCTGAGGCTTTTTAGCAGCACATCTCTTTTTCATACATCAGACTGGATGGTGACCACTCATCCATGTCCACTGTTGCATAAAGGAGAAATAAAACAAGAATAAGTAACCCCCCCCCCACACACACACACACCAACAGATACCTTTCCTCTGTTATACTATTTAATCTGTTGCAGTAAATGACCACATCCAGGTTGCCATCATGCCTCACAATAGTATCACGGTGATGACTGAGACCTGTCATACCACCTGTTATATCTTTGCTTCAGAATAATTTCTCTCTCTGTGTCTGGCTTCATTGTATTGGTCAAGAGCTGATGATTCTGTGGTAGATTGTGACAAGACATCAGATAATGCTTAAAAGCTGGAGATCGGTGGCCTATTGTAGAGCTGTTGTAGATCTGAAGGGTGAGGTGAAGTCTCTATCTTGTTTTGCTTACAGCCGGTCAAACAGAAAGGAACCTCTTGGCCAGCTGCAGAGTACAGCAGGTCAAACAGACAGGAAACTCTTGGCCAGCTGCAGAGTACAGCAGGTCAAACAGCACCTGTCCAGACTGTAGATCTATGGAGCAGACACACACTGAGGCTAAAGGAGGGAGAAAGGTGGAAGACATGGACAGGAAAACGAATGAAGGACAAGGAAAGAGATGGCAGTTGTCGCAGTTGACCTTAAAAGTTTTTATATACAAAGTTCATAGCATTCTCTGTAGGTTGTAGGTTGCCTAGTGTTTAGAGCGTTGGCCCAGTAACCGAACAAGGTCAAAATCTGTCGTTCTACCCTGAGCAAGGAAGTTAACCCGTTGTTCCCCAGGCGGTGAAGCCCTGGATGTCGATTAAGGCAGCCCCCTGCACCACTCTGATTCAGAGGGTTTGGGTAAAATGCAGAAGACACATTTCAGTTGAAGGCATTCAGTTGTACAACTGACTAGGTATCTCTTGACTACGAGGGAAATCACCTAATTATTGATCTAGTATTTCTAAACAGGACTCATTTATATAGCCATTAGCTGGGAGCTATGGATGAATTTCTTGTTGAATGTACAAGCTAACTGCCAGTTGATGCTAACTCCCAGCGAATCCCACCCCCATTACGCCCACCCAGACACCCATAACACATTACACCCACCGAGTATTTCATTTGTGGGGGGACCTTACAGACTAATGCTAAAACAACAGCAAGTTAGGTAGTTGCCGAGGGGACTGATACAAGTATCCCTAAGCAGACAAAATGTAAAGAGGAGAGAATCCGAGCAACACTTCTACTGGAAAAATTTAGAAGTGTTGCTCGATGTTCTGCTCAATATCGTGACATTTTGGATGGAAATAATTAAGATGGTCAATAATTGGAGGAGGACTGAGTTAGACATTTGCTTGACATTGTGGACACGCACGCACCCACGCACTTTCGGTCTTGCACAGCTAACCTTGTGGGGACACACAATTCAGTCCCATTCAAAATCCTATTTTCCATTACTCTAACCCTAACCCATACTCTTACCCTAACCTTAACCTTAATCCAAAAACCTAACCATAACCCTACACCTAACCCTAGCTCCTAACCCTAACCCTAAAACTAACCCTAGCTCCTAACCCTTAATGTAATTCTAACCCCTATTTGACCTTGTGGGGACTAACAAAATGTCCCGAGTTGGTCAAACTGTGGTATTCTGGTCCACACAAGAATAGTTAAACACATACACACACACACACACACAGTGGTGAAAATAGTACCCAATTGTCATATTTGAGTAAAAGTAATGATACCTTAATAGAAAAGTCACCAAGTAAAATAATACTTGAGTAAAAGTCTAAAAGCATATGGTTTAAAATGTACTTAAGTATCAAAAGTAAATGTAATTGCTAAAATATACTTAAGTTTCAAAGTATAAATAATTTTAAACTTTAAAACTCCTTATATACAGTAAACCAGACAGCATAATTTTCTTGTTTTTTTAAAAGTTATGGATAGCCAGGGGCATGGTCCAAAGCTCAGACATAATATACAAACAAAGCATGTGTTTAGTGAGTCCGCCAAATCATAGGCAGTAGGGATGAGCAGGGATGTGCTCTTGTGTGTGTGTGTGAATTAGACAATTTTCCTGTCCTGCTAAGCATTCAAAATGTAACAAGTACTTTTTGTCGTCAGGGAAAATGTATGGAGTAAAAAGTACATAATTTTCTTTAGGAATGTAGTGAAGTAAAAGTTGTCAAAAATATAAATAGTAAAGTACAGATACCCCAAAAACGACTTAAGTAATACTTTCAAGTATTTTTACTTAAATATTTACACCACTGCATGCACCCCCCACCCCCCACATACACACATTCCTTCTTAATTTCACACACACATTCCTTCTTAATTTCAGGTGGTTTTGTTCATCTTCCCCTCCTGCTAATGAAAGTGCGTTCCTGAATGAAAATTCCCCTTAATCTCCTCTATTAATTTGTTCCTGCTCTTTTTATTGGTCCACCCACCGAGCACAAATTAAACAACCCTGTCAGGTCTAATTCAGGGATGACATCGCTCTTCCAGCACAGAGGACACAGGCCAGTAATGTCACATTGCCATCCCATGGAAACCACATCAGAGGGGGTCTAGAAGATTGTTAATGGTATGAAGAGAAGGGCTGATTGGTCTGTAAGAAAAGGCTAAAATAGCACCAGTGTTAAGTATAGTGATTATGGACACTTGAGTGACCACATGGATAAACCCAAAACACTCAGGGGACAGTGACCAAGTTAATATTTGTCTTTGGTAGATTGATTTACAGTTACAATTGGTGAAATCAAAAAAAAAAATTTGACCAAGTAACAATTCTCAAAAGTCACAAATTGGTGGAACGACCCATAGTGAGGAAACATAGTAGATAGTGTGCTAGTGCTGGTAGTAGTGAAAGTGTTATCTCCCCCCTCCCTGCTCTGCGGGGGAGTGGCAGACGCTAATGCTGGAGGATAGAGGCTCTACTCTGTGGTATTAACTCAAACAATGAGGGCTAATGCCACTGGATAAAGTGTTCAGCCTCACTTACACGGGCACCGGCACTCCCACAGGATCATGCAGAGGCCTGGGCGGCTGGGCTGGCTGCATTAAATTACCACAGACTTTTTTTGTGTATCTCTGTGCCAAGAGAGCAACTGGAGTCGGTGGGATCCAGAATTGACAGCTTAAAGTGACTGCCTAGTGTTTCCAGATTTCTATGAAATATGACCTATAATTACTTATAATATCAGTGAAATAGTTTTCCTTCCAAAAAAAGGTAATTAAGTATGTTAAAAAGCAGTTTTTCTGTGTCAGAATTGTGTGGCCATACCCCAACAGCAGAATGGTGGAGGTGTATACAGGTCATGAAACATTTTAATGCAATGATTGGCCCACTCATCCTCCTCTACACCACTGATTGGCCAGCTCATCCTCCTCAGGGAGATGACATCAAGTTCTATGAGGAAATAGCAAGCATTTTTGAGTTTTTTTAAGTGTTTTTTTTTAGGACGAGTCAACAACATTATCTGGATATGAGAAAACAGAATATGAACTTTTTCACAGTTCACTAGGCAGTTACTTTAAGACTTTGATTTCCACTTGATTACCACTGGCAATGTACCAAAATTATAAATATCATAACAGTACAGAGTTTCACACCCTGATCTGTTTCACCTGTCTTTGTGCTTGTCTCCACCCCCCCAGGTGTCACCCATCTTCCTCATTATCCCCTGTGTATTTATACCTGTGTTCTCTGTTTGTCTGTTGCCAGTTCACTTTGTTCGTAGAACCTACCAGCGTTTTGTTTCCCTGCTCCCGCCTGTTTCCTTGCTCCTGTTTTCTAGTTTCCCGGTTCTGAACGTTCTGCCTGCCTTGACCCTGAGCCTGCCTGTCATCCTGTACCTTTGCCCCACTACTCTGGATTACCGACCTCTGCCTGACCTGAGCCCGCCTGCTGTTCCAGTGCCTTACACCCTCTCTGGATTATTGACCTCTGCCTGCGTTGAACTGTCATTTGCCTGCCCCTGTTGTAATAAACATTGTTACTTCGACAGTCTGCTTTTGGGTTTACCTTAAACGTGATACAGAGTGTTTTGTTCATATGGTTGATAATGCATCTTTTTCTGCTTCACCAACCAACTGATCTCCATCAGAACATTTTCAAACAAAACAACATTGAATGAACAAACTGCTACTGTGTATGCAATCACC
This sequence comes from Oncorhynchus tshawytscha, assembly GCF_018296145.1. Taxonomy (NCBI): domain Eukaryota; kingdom Metazoa; phylum Chordata; class Actinopteri; order Salmoniformes; family Salmonidae; genus Oncorhynchus; species Oncorhynchus tshawytscha. The sequence continues at coordinate 27,972,756 of NC_056461.1, read as the reverse complement.
TTTAAACCAGCAATATGTGCAACTGCTACCAAAGCAACACAATCAAGAAACCAAAGCCCACGATTCAGTAACTTTCCATCAGATGCTTTTAACAAATCGCATTACCTTAATTTGCATTGTAAATGTGAATGGCATAGTTTAGCTGGCACTTGAGTACAGCCTCTCCAGAACCCTGGTTGATATTCGCCCACTCTGCCCATACTGCAGCAGCGGCTCCTAGAAAGACTTCCTGCATCAGGCTCTGACCTCTCCTGGCGGATGTGGGAGCCTGATAGCGCTGGCTGCTAATAGCGCGGCAGGATAAGAGGACCATTTTTGGGTCTCACTCCTTCAACTCTCATTTGCCCTCTCTCTTGCCTCTCTCAGCAGGAGCACTCCACACGGTGGAAAGGACCCTTCCAATCTCCCTTCCCATCCAGCTCTACTTCAACACGATTTAAAGAGGGCAATTATCACCACCCATCAAGCATAAACATCCATCTCTCTATACATACCCTCACTCCCAATCTGTCATATCCTTCTGCATATATATCCTATCCATCAACCTATGTGCCTCCACGCTCTCCAATATCCTAAGGCAGCTTCTTTTATTCCAACTATCAACCAAGCCAATCAATTAATGCTCTTCACAATTCCTTTGCGTTACATACAGATCTCAGAGGTTCAACCTCTTATTCGTCTCTTTATACTCTGAAGGACAAGATCATGAGCAGCAGGTTGTATATCGGCCCTCTAATACTTTCATTCATGCTGTGTTCTGCTCTCTTTATAGAAATGTTTTAACTGTAAAATACTATTTCATTCACAGTTGTGAGTAAACTCAAACATGACTGTAAAAGTTTTTGTCAGATACATTTGGAATGGTCATGCCCAGTGGGCATGGATAAGCAGTTTGACACTTTAACCTACACCATTATACTTTCACAGGCGCCAACTGGTGTCTGATGACGGATGGTAGGAGGTAAGCGTTGATTTAGAGGGGAATAGACACTGGAAGCGCCCACTGGAACGCATCCTGATGCTCGCTGGCATGTCTGCTTGTCATACAACGCATTGCTTGAGTCATGACACAGAGACAGGCTCTCTCTTTAAAAGGAAACTGCGCTTGCTGATTTGACCTAATTTTTGGGCTTGCTCCTCAAGAAATGCTGGCAGCCACGACAGAAGTCAAGCATGAGTTGGCTTGGGGGTGTGGTTTGTAGTGGGTGTTTCTTGGTGGTGTCCTTGCCACCACCAAGACACTCCCATCTGTCAGAACTTTGCCCGCCGCTGTTTCCCCCCACTCAATCACAACAAACAAATCTCCTGCATGTTGTGTTCAATAACTACAGGCAGATTGAGATGCCGGAGGAAGCTTTGAATAGGTCAGCAGCCTACAGAATAATATGAGAAGAATGCAATTGCTGAATTTATATAGATATTCTAAACTAAGTGTTTTGATAACTTTCAAATGTAGCAACGGCTCCATGTAGAATAAGCAACCCTTTACATAATTCCACAGAAGCTGTTTTCTGCTAATATAACAATGTGCTCCTTTCAACTTTCATTGTCTTCCCAGCCGATACAGACACTGTGCCGATCGGAATTTTGTCTGGTGGTAATGGGGCTACCTTGGCAAACATGTCAGAGTGGTCGTACCTTCCTGCGCTGTCCCGTATACAACAGGACTTCCCTGATCCTGGTTACGAATACACAGGGTTTCTCCCTCCCCATATTGACCGATACCATTCCATTCAATAATAAAAAAAGGTAATACAAGTAAAAGTTGTCTAGTAAAATGTTAATGCTGTCACCATCGTTGGAATAAATGGACCAAGGTGCAGCGTGTGTAGAGTTCCACATGTTTATTCAATGAAACTCACAAAAACAATAAAGAGTAACGAAACGTGAAGCAAATGTAGAGCTCACAGGCACTACACAAAAACAAGATCCCACAAAAACCAGTGGGGAAATGGCTGCCTAAATATGATCCCCGATCAGAGACAATGATAAACAGCTGCCTCTGATTGGGAACCATACCTGGCCAAGATAGAAAACAAAACACCTAGATAGGAACAATCCCCCTAGTTACACCCCGACCAAACCAAAATACAGAATAAAAAAGGCTCTCTATGGTCAGAGCGCGACAAATGCAGAGTGCCGGGTCTCTCTCCATCAAGCCTGTCTGTCAGTTTGGACTTCATCATCTTGCAAGTCTCCATGTGCTGGCTCCATAAATGTTTCTGTGTACACATACACACATAGTCACTGTTCTATTACCAATGGCAGTTAGGATAGGTCATATCTGACACACAAACAGGTAATATGTTGAAGTTTGAACAGGTCAGACTAAACCTACCTAATTCTGGTCTCCCCATCGATGTCCCTTTTATAGGAATGCTCACAGTGAGGGCATGTCTTCGTGATGCTAAGGGTCCCCTTGCTGGTCTTCTCTATGTTGGATGTTCGGCTGCAAACTGGACATCTCTCGAACAACTGCAGCAGGCAAACCTCATAAACAATGTACTTCCTCCTCTTATGAGGTGGTGTTGACTGGCAGGGCCTGTGACAGGGTGATACAATAGACAGCGGGGTGGTAAATTGCATTTTGTTATAAAGAAGCTTTTTCATAATGCACTTCACAACCAAAATGACTCTACTACTTGTAATTGCGTGGCTGGGTAATTAACCTACTAGTTTATCAAACTGGGTATTTTTTAATACAACTTTTCACATAACACACATTACCGTTGATGAACCTGTCTGTGTAATTAGTGCAGTAACTCGGGTCAAGCTAAATCTATGTCGTCAGTAATTACCACAGCCACAGTCATAAAGCCCACCTATTTCTACAATTTCTCTTCTTAAAACGTTATTTTAAACCTAACCTTAACCTTAACAACATTACTAACCTCATGCCTAACCCTAACCTTAAATTCATACCAAAAAGCAGATTTTTGTTTTCATCAATCTTTACAATATAGCCAATTTTTTATTTGCCGATGTGGTAACTATTGGAAACCCTAATTCTCTGTACAGACTGACTGTAGCTCCAGATTACGATTTGTTGCTCCTAGTTCACTGTATTATTCAGCGTCAGACATGAGTTAGCTAATGTCATAGTTGAATCCATTATTTAGTTTTGCCCTAGACAATACAGAAAATACTTGCATGAGCTATGAACTAATTTGCAAATCCAACTTGTAGTCTAACGTTAGCTAGCTAGCTATTATCAAATGATCATGTCAAAGGGATTAGTAGCTTTTAGAGGCAGTTCCTCTTTAAGGCTGACGGGGACTCGCTCTCGTTTTTATCTCCTCTCCTCCCAGCATAGCCATTTGGTTTACTGCATAAATCACCTCTAAATCGTCTTAAGTCCAAATCCTCATGAGCTTCGAAATGCCGTCTCGCAGTACAACTGTGGGATTTCTGAAAATTGAATTTTTGTTCTGTGGATTAAAAAAAAATTCAATAGGTTTAAAGGTATGCCCAATAACGGTTTTATTCAGTAGTCATTCAGTACTAAGGACAGCGTTCATGTTCCATGAACTTTTCAATTCAACTCTAGATACAGTAGCAACCATCTTGTCCTTGATCAGCAGAGTTTTAAATATTATGTACCAGATTAATTGACATTGAACAATACATAGAAATAAGATTTCTTAGTTTTGGCTATCAGAGGTCAAGTTTTACAGTAATTAGATTATAAAGAATATATTTCATCAGTGCCATGGAACAGTACTGTCTTGCATCTGGAGCAAGCGTTCAGACTCATTATCATCCTAATAACTATAACAATGCATGCTTTGTTAAGGTTTTCTTCCTCTTCCTCTGAAGAGGAGGTGTAGCAGGGATCAGACCAAAATGCAGCGTGGTTATCTTCATACATCTTTAATAAAGACGAACAATACAAAACCACTAAACGTACTGTGAAAACCCAAAACAGCCCTATCTGGTGCAAACAAACACAGAGACAGGAACAATCACCCACGAAACACTCAAAGAATATGGCTGCCTAAATATGGTTCCCAATCAGAGACAACGATAAACACCTGCCTCTGATTGAGAACCACTCTACTATACCACAATCCCATTACCTACAAAAACCCCAAGACAAAACACACCACATAAATAACCCATGTCACACCCTGGCCTGACCAAAATAATAAAGAAAACACAAAATACTAAGGCCAGGGCGTGACATGCTTACATAACATGTAGCGATGAGGGGAGAGATTGATACAGGTACATATAGGGATATCATTTTTTTGACGATATATTGTATCATTTTGACAACATTGCAATATTATTTCTTGCGCTAGTTGCCTGTACCTGCACCAAAACTCCAGTATTTTTCCTTCATATCTTGATCTCCATCTTCTTTTTAAATAGGGAGCCATTTTTTTTCAGAACTTTAATTTCTAACCTCGCTTCAATTAAAGTCATACCGTATAAACATCAGCTGTGATGGAAACAGGTAATTTTGGTACAATATTATACATTCTGACAGATAATTTGTTTGTTTGATATGGTGGGATCTTTTTGCGTCGGTAAAATTAACTATGCAAGAAATGTGATGACTATTAATTATGCAAGAAAAGTGGTGGAAACACCTTTTATACAGAAATATAATAACCATAATTTCAAAGTAAACTTGGAGTCACGCAATGATATGGTGTGTGGTCCTCCTACCGCTGCTTGGGATACCAATACAGTTTATTAGGCTATAGATTAAATAAGTTACGATGAACTTCACAGGGTGGTAAAAGTGCACAGTGATCTTGATGCTCCTTTCCAATAAATATCGAGGGTCTTATTCTGGAGACATGACGATCAATGCTTTACTGCCGTTTGGCAGTTGCTATAGACAGAGATGAGGGGATGGCCAAATTAAAATGAAAAAGTCAATTTTGTGTGAACTATGTCATCATGCACTGATTTTACAATATTTGCATGAGAATCTGTTGCCAATTGGATGGAAACCTAGCTACTGATCAAAACTCGTTTTCTCATGACTCTCTCTTGTCCCTCTGCAGAAGAAATATGGTGAGCAATATGTTTGCTCAGTATCAAATCGTCATACATATAGAATCATGAAAATAGTGAGAATCGCAATACATATTGTATCGGCCCTTAAGTATCATGATAATATCATATTGTGAGGTCCCTGGCAAATTCCCAGCCCAAATAACAAGACACATAACCATGGCCTTGCTAACTACATCATTTTGTTCTAGTTTACAGAATTGTGGTTAAAATAAGAAAACATATCACGCTACATATGCATTCTGTAAATGTCCATATACCCTGGGCTATACAACAGACGTAGGGTATGTGTTGGCATCTATCCGTCCACTGGCCTGTGTGTTCTCAGTGGAAGACCCAGAGGAGTGACCAGGACAGGCTAATTATCAATAATTCAGCAGGCGTGCCAGCTCAAAGGTAAACACTGCCTTTAATTAGGGGAGGTCTCCAGTGCAGACAGGCAGATTAATGAAAGGCCACTCACTCCACTGGCGCCTGGAGACAAGAGGTCTCTCAACCTGACAGAAGCACTGCCAAACTAAGCAAACAAAGTCAGTCGGGTTGTGTGATAGTGTGTGTGTGTGTGTGTGTGTGTGTGTGTGTGTGTGTGTGTGTGTGTGTGTGTGTGTGTGTGTGTGTGTGTGTGTGTGTGTGTGTGTGTGTGTGTGTGTGTGTGTGTGTGTGTGTGTGTGTGTGTGTGTGTGAGTGTGAGTGCATACCTGCATGTGTGTGTTTGTGTACGCAGAGTTTAGAACAAAGAACATTTCCATAAGCACATAGAGACAAAAGTACAGAGGGCACTTACAGTCTTCATACTGATACCAGTATAGAATGAATTCAGTGTAGAACACTGCAGCCTTGGGGATCAGAAATAGCAGATAAACGTTAGCTTCACATTTTCAAGAACCTACATACAATTCAGGCCTGGACAGCGACCATCTTGTCCTTGAACCACACATGCCGTTTTCAACAGCAAGGACAGTGCATGTAATCTCCATAGCTCCAAGAGTAATCAACAGAGAAGTTAGACTTCAACACTTCTGAAATCTCACATATGTTGCTCTGTCTTTGTGAGTGTACTGTATATATGTGGGGGTGGCAATGAAATATTGATATTCACAAAATAACTCTGAAACAGTATGGATTGTGGTACAGTTAGCCTGGAGTTCCTCTGTAATCCGATGTTCTCTCCTAGCCTCAGTGTGTATGTCCAGCCAGTCCAACAACAGTAAGCATGGCAGGGTTTTACTGCAGACACCCCTCCCCCCGAGAAAACAATGCTTTCTGAAGCCACCACCTGCCAAAAGTCACACCGGCGGGAGGCTCTTGAAATACGTTGTGGCTCTCGACAGGCCCTGCGTTGGTGCCACCGGCAGCCGCTGGGACAGATGGACAAAGACGAGCATGCTCTCTGAGACAAAGCCACGGATCGTCTGTCAGACCTGCCCTGGCACTGTCTCTCTGAGTTATCCCCCCCGGCCGTCATTCATCATACCGTCCTATCAGTGACCAGACCACAGAGAGCACAACATACACTTCTCTGCCTTTACAGCTCCTGGAACAAGCACAGGAATGACTGTATAATGAGCATGGTTTTTTATACATGAGATACACTATCTAATATGCATCAAATGCTTTGAAGCCCATACAAATCTATTGAATTCATTGACTGTGAATCACTGGTATACTTATACCGATCTGAAAGAACATTGCGATGGCAATGTCTTAATTTAAAAATCATATATGTAAAACATTTACAAAGCATTTTAGGCAGTAATTTTACTCTGTAAAAGCTGTGTTTACATATTCTTATATTGAGCATGATTTTTATTTATTCTAGTGATCTCCTTTATGGGTATTTAGCATAACCTATATGTTGCAGTAGTAAGAACGGTGCTAAAAGTGGAGTGTCTCATGCCACTTTAACAGAGTTGCTATAGACAGAGACGAGGGGATGATCAAATCAAAATGTAATTTAAGTCTACGTTTATTGGTTGCATACACAGATTTGCAGATGTTATTGCAAGTGGAGCGAAATGCTTGTGTTTCTAGCTCAACAGTGGCGTAATGCTTAGCAGTACAAAACAATACGCACAATCCACAAATAAAAAATAAATACATGAATAAATACCAGAATGAGCAATGTCAGAGTACAGTATAATGGTGTGTATAAACAATATGGACAGTATATGAATAGGAAAGAAGTGTACAGCAGTAGTTACAGTGCCTTCAGAAAGTATTCATACCCCTTGACTTATTCTACTATTCATACCCCTGTCAATACTTTGTAGCACCTTTGGCAGTGATTACAGCTGTGTGTCTTTCTGGGCAATTATTCAAGCTCTGTGAAATTGGTTTAGTATAGTTTCATCTAAAAAGGATAACTTTTTTAACGTTTCACTATTTTCATTTTTTATGAAATTCACTGATGAGGATGGTCCTCCTCTTCCTCCTCTGAGGAACCTCCATTGTTGCACACAGAGTGAGTCAATACAACTTATTATGTGACATTTTTATGCGTGAACTTATTTAGGCTTCCCATAACCAAAGGGTTGAATACTTATTGACTCAAGAAATGTAATCTTTTAATTTTGTATTAATTTGTAAAAATGTCAAAAAACATAATTTCACTTCAACATTATGGGGTATTGTGTGTGGGCCAGTGCCACAAAACATCTCTATTTCATCCATTTAAAATTCAGGCTGTAACTCAACGAAATATGGAAAACGTCATATACTGTAAGGTGGGTAAGACAATACAATGGAGGAAGTGTTGTTTATCAGAGAACATCATGCTCTATTGGTCAGATGGATTGACACGGTGTTGGTTGAACTCCTTTTAAGCAGTATTGTTAGACTGTGTGGAGTTATTTCGAGCAGCAACACTGATCCCTCTCTACGGCCCTGCAAGGAGAAAGAAGCCTCCAACACCACTCTGTTTTCTCCCTAGCTTTTGTTGCCTCTTCAAGAGCTGCATATTGTCAGTATCAGGCCACTGATGTGCTGCTTTAAGCATTACTTTGAAGTGTACACTTCAACATCAGTCTACTTCTCTGCGCCTCCTTTTTAAGAGTTATTTTAAGCCCTATCCATGTCTTTAGTTTTTTCTCCCAGAATGTTATTTAAGGGCTTATTCCCCAGCAGGTTGTGCTTTATGTGTTGTTGTATGTTGTCATCCAGAGGCACACTACCAGCCTGGATCTGTTGTTGTTGCTGATATGCTCTTAAAAGACATAACCCCTACCTCCAGAGGATTCTTTCACAGTTGGACCACTGTTATATTTGATGTAATTCATGTGGACATCTATTGTCCATGAATGGTCTGCTGGAGACGGGGACCCTGGGCGACATGAGACATGGACGTGAGAAGGACTGTCTGGCCGCTGTCCCCGGGAGACGTATGGCCACGGTCATCCCAGATGTCCCCAGACGTCCCCAGACCCCATGTGGACTGTGTGTTTGACAGGCCTCCAAGACACAAAGTCACACCGTGATTAATCACCACACACAGCGGAGCTCAGCCTTGCCCAGTCTGCTGCCTAGGCCTGGTGAGACACAGAGCATAGCCTGGTGAGACACAGAGCACAACAGCTTTGTATAAGTTAGTGTGATGGAAACATATACTGTGTATGCTGATGAGTTTTCTAAATATCACACTGGTTTGGAATGGTTCATAAAGCAAACACAGAACATTGAGTCAGACCATCATCCTAATTGACAATGCCCTATATATCTTCAACTACATATCCAGTTCATTAGTTGCAGCCTGTTCACTAATATCCCCTGTACGTGTGTGTGCGTGGGAGGGAGGGGGGAAGGGAGGGGTTAAGCCTTCACTTAGGGGCCAGTCGGGGGTAAGGCTAATGTGAAACCAGAAGCAGAAACACTTTGCAAAGTGAATGGATGAATATGGATCCAAGACTCCCGACACTTTTCAGCTCCTTTCAATTACTTCAGCCTGCTTACCTAATGAGCTTCTACTTGCTTAATTAAACCCCGCTTGTCAGGGTGGCTGTCATTCACCAGGTTTCAATGCCAGAGACTGATGAGTAATCGAGAAAATATCCCTGGGACAAAGCAAAGGACCTGTCATAGTGGAAAGAAGTCCACAGACCTCTTTTTCCTTTTTCTAGTGCCCCGTAACTAATCGTCATGGCAACATAAACTAACCCTCTAATGCCCTTCAACCAGTGCTAAGAACACATAGATATACTGAAACAGACAGTCTGTGGGTGGCGAGGGAAGAGGGTTGTTGATTAGGTTGGTAACATGGTTTTCTATTCTTAGCAGCCTAGCAAGCCTCAGTACAGCTTAGTATCCTCTGGAGGACCACCACCTTCAAAGAGACCTGAAACAATGGTCTGTCGAGCTACACAACAAACAGGCTATAGAGAAGATAAGTGGGCCTTTAACTGACAGCTCAGTGACGGCTCATTATCCCTTTATTGGGTTATGTAAATGACGAGTAAGAGAAGCTGCATCTCTACTGAGACTGAGAATTTTTAGGGGCATTGCCCAGCCGACTCGAACCCAGACACATTCAGCTACATTCACATGCAAATACACTTGGGCATAGGACTGTACACTCCAAAACGACCCTTTTCAAGGGTTCATCCTCAATAGGTCCTTCTCAATTCCCAACCTCGTGGGCACAAACCTGGATGGCCTGCATGGAGGGAAAGGACAGTAAGTATATCAAGTGTTTCAAGTATATCATGTACGTAAGCTTCATCCATATATCATACACTACACCCATTGACTTTGCAGTTTTGCTAAATATACAACAGTGTTCAAGTCAGCAGACCAGTGGTGGTCGGTGACGTTTAAGATGAGGGAGGAGGATTTAGAAAAATTTATATTACAGCATATTGGGTGACTGTCATTCATATTCCATTCACCCAGCTCAATGTAACAGTGATAGGTTTAGGCTACTACATGATACTCAAATGTTACCAGTGTGTTTTAATCAATTACTTGCTTATGTGAATATATTTAGCATAGTTTTATTGAAAAATGATATTTTTCACAATTTTTATTATTATGATTTTCACTAAGCGGATGGTCCTGCTCTTCCTTCTCTGAGGAGTCTCCACTGCAGCAGACATCTCCCTGTGGTTTTACCTGAATGATTGACAGTTTATGACTACAAGTAACATGTCTCTGCATCCATCTCGTCTCTAATGTATGACTGCAGAGTTCAGCCCAAACATCAAATCAGGGTCTTAAGTAAAATAATACGGTATTTAGTGACTCTCACCTCCTGACTGTCAGGATTTTCTATGGTATCTGCCCTTGGTGTGCTCTAAAGCTATAGAGTCATAATGGAAATTGGGTAGCATATAGATTTGGTCTGGATTAGGGAACAACAAAGCTGCACGGTGCCTTGCAATATGTCTTATCTGCCATGTCCCTTTAGTAGAGAGGTGTGTTTGACAAAGGATAAGTCACCTCTGCTCACCCATTTGGGCTAAGTGACTGACAGGGGAGACAAAGTTAAAGGCACAATGCAGCTGTTTTTATATCAAGGTCAAATAATTTCTGGGTAACAATTAAGTATTGTATTGGAATAGTTTTCCATTAATATGGACAAAAATGGCTTTTTAGCAAAACATATTTTCTCAAGCAAGAACTTTGCTCAAGCCTATCTGGTAGTGGTGTGAGTGAGGAGGGGAACACTTTGAACTAGCTGCTATTGGCAGAAGCGTTTGGAACTCTCTTTGTTATTGTCATATTAACTTCTTGAAGCTAGGGGGCACTATTTTTATGTTTGGTAAAATAACATTCCCAGATGCTAGAATATGCATGCCTGTGTGTTAAACAGAACTGATATTGCAGGCTAAAACCTGAGGAAAATCCAATCAGGAAGTGCCCCTGTTTTTGAAACCTCTCTGTTGTTATGCATCCCTATTGCCCATTTAAAGGGATATCAACCAGATTCCTTTTTCTATGGCTTCCCTGAGGTGTCAACAGCCTTCAGACATAGTTTCAGGCTTTTATTTTTAAAAATGAGCGTGAACGGCCACATTGCGTAAGTGGATAGGTGGGGGCTCTCAGAGTGAGTTGTGCGCAAAAGAAAAAGGCGGCCATTGTTACTCCCGGTCCTAGTGAAAAGCCAACTGTTCCGGTTGATATATTATCGAATATTATCGAATAGATATAACGCACCAAACTAACGGAGGTATTTGGATATAAAAAATATCTTTATGGAACAAACGGAACATTTGTTGTCTAACTGGGAGTCTCGTGAGTGAAAACATCCGAAGATCATCAAAGGTAAACAAATAATTTGATTGCTTTTCTGATTTTCGTGACCAAGTTACCTGATGCTAAGTGTACTTATTGTTTTGTCGAGCGATCGATAAACTTACACAAACGCTTGTATTGCTTTCGCTGTAAAGCATCATTTCAAAATCTGAGACGACAGGTGGATTAACAAAAGGCTAAACTGTGTTTTGCAATATTGCACTTGTGATTTCATGAATATGAATATTTTCTAGTAATATTATTTGACTGTGGCGCTATGCTATTTAGCGTTGCTGATGACAATTATACCGGATCCGGGATGGGTGGTTCAGTGTCATCAGGCAAGCCAAAGGTCTATTAGAAGGTCCTGTGTAGATTTTTATTTCAACCCGGAACTATCCGGAAATAACACAGATTTTTTTTAAATCACACTTTTACATTGTTTGTTTCATCAGCTGTTGCACAATATGATACAAAACACAGGAAAACTGAATTTCTACTGCACTGGGCTTTTAAAGCCTAATCCCAAAAGCAGGATAAAGAGGGGAAATAAGAGGGGAAAAGAGAGCACACTCCAGTCTCCAACTCCAAACAAACCAACCAGGACCAAGCTAGCTAGCCCTGAGATCCGATTAGGCCATTTCAGATAGGCACGGCAGATTGCCTATAAATACTTTTTCAATTTGGACGATTAGGCAGGAGATCGCTTTGAGGAGGCTGAGAGCTTTTCTGACATGGCAGGTAATCTCTTCCGCCAAATGCTAAACTCCGACCCGAGAGATGCATATCGCTCCCTCGGTCTCGGAATGGAAGATCATATCTGCTGTCTATGTGGGACATCACCGAGGGAGACACACCCTGAAAATAGAACACAGGTGAATAAGGGCAATGAAAACATTTTCTGTTTTCTCTCAGGGAAAATACTTCTCCATTGGTGGAACGCTGGGTGTAAGCTGTGCACCTGTGGATGGATGCTCTGGCCTCTGATTTTATCGGTTAACTTATCAAAGGTGTGTCTATTTAGAATATAAATCAAGCGAGACTGAGGGAGACAGGGCATTAGGTCAAGCACTTTAAATTCTCCTAAACTCTTTGGCAGCCGTCTGAACACTCTCGACACTTCCTTGTGGGAATGGCAGTTATGCTAATTTCCCTTCCCTCACACACCACTCTCACATACTTTGAGATCAGGACAAGGGGGCCTGATCGATTTCATTACCGTCTGCAGAGCTGCCTGATAGAAATTCTGTTTGAAATGCTTTGATAGCGTTGGGCCTCCCCTTCCGTGCCCAAGCTCTGGTTCTCTAATGGTCTCTCCAGCAGCGCCCCATCAGAGGAAGGGAACCCCCGTTGACTCCTAATCTGTGTCGCCTGTGATCCGTCCCGCACCTCTGGTGTATGCGGCACATTTCAGCTTCACACACTATGTGGAAGAAAGAGGGGGAAATACCAGCTTGTTTTCCTCCCGTCACGTTGGAGGTTAATGGAAGCAGAAGCATGAAGTGCTCCGGGACACAGAAGACAGGATGTTGGCTTTCTTTTTGGGAGATGCTCTCTCTCCATCCTTGTCATCTCTTTCTCGTCCTTTCTTGTTTTCTCTCTTCCAAATTATCACTTCTCCTTGGAAATAACACAGGAAATGAATGGATAATGAATATTTAACAATACACAATAAAAGTTCATAAACACAGTAACCTCTGTACAGTGTTAAACGTAGATATGTAGATCTACAACAAAGTACTGTATATCACAGGGCAAAAGGCAGTGTGTGTGCGCGCCAGCGTGTGTGTGTGAGGGGCGGGGGTGGCAACAGCTCATTTAAGGAAATTATACTTTGTTGAACATGTCATAATCAGTTTCAGATAGCTACACTAATGCATAAAACATGTTTCCACAGGCCTGTAATGATGAGGTTTGCATGGTTGCTTTTCAAATGAAGCATCCTTTATTCATCAAATTACTTAATTTCTATCAGATGCACATGATATGTGTGTTTCATACTAGACGGGTCACGACATGCTTAACTTGCTATGTCCTTTCCCATTTATAGATGCCTTCTGTTTTATGTGTTAATGGTCCATTGGACTTGTTTTTCCCTCATTATTTGCATTATATTTTAATAATGGGTTAAACCACCCTGATGACTAGCAAGAGGTCAAAAGTTGACTAACCAATATGTTCAGCAGTCCATCTAAATGCAGCAGCAATCCACAGGTAGGAAATACAAGACTGGCCAGCACCCATCATTTATTCAAAATAATAAGATTAGATTAGACCTCTTGTGGCCACACACAGAGCAACTGTCTGACGTGTGGCAGGAATCCAACCTTCAGTGACCCTATGCTGAGGCTAACCAGCCAAAGCAACAATACAGTGCCTTCAGAAAGTACAGTATTCACACCCTTGACTTTTTCAAAATGTTGTTGTTTTACATCATGAATGAAAAATGTATTAAAGTTAGATTTTTTTTATTCCACTGGCCTACACACAATACCCCATAATGTCAAAGTGGAATTATGTTTGGCAAAATTTGTACAAATTAATAAAAATGAAAAGTTGAAATGTCTTGAGTCAATAAGTATTCAACCCCTTTGTTATGACACGCCTAAATAAGTTCAGTAGTAACAAGTCACATAATAAGTTGAATGGACTCATTGCAATAATATTTTTTAGTATTATTTGAATGACCTCATCTCTTTACCCCACACATACAATTTTCTGTAAGGTCCCTCAGTCAAGCTGTGAATTTCAAACACTGATTCAACCTCAAAGACCAGGGAGGTTTTCCAATGCCTCGGGAAAGAAGGCCACCTATTGGTAGATGGGTAAACATTTAAAAAGCAGACATTGAATATCCCTTTGAGCATGTTGAAGTTACAGTATTAATTACACTTTGCATGGTGCATCAATACACTCAGTCACTACAAATATACAGGCGTTCTTCCTAACTCAGTTGCCGGAGAGGATGGAAACTGCTCAGGGATTTCACCATGAGGCCAATGGTGACTTTAAAACAGTTACAGAGTTTAACGGCTGTGATAGGAGAAAACTGAGGATGGATCAACAACATTGTAGTTGCTCTACAATACTAACCTACTATATAAGTTCATCCTCCTGTTTTATTTCCTTTACCTATGCACACTTAGCACACCTCTCACACATTATGGTGTGTTGGTGAACAAACTGACATCAACAAAGTCATCATCACACTCCTCTAAGTAGATTAACTACCTACCTGAACATCTCACAACAAAGTGACCCTGAAACAACCCCCCCAATAAACAAACATATCAGTGACAAAAGTTGTTTTATGCATTTAATTGAATTGTGTATTAGTAGATTATTAGGAGAATAAAGCACTTCAAATACGTTGAATAATCAAAGCTTCAGCAAGAAGATGCTTATACTGATACTGATACTCACTGAAGTGCATAGTAGCTCATTTCTGTACACCCAAATCAAACAAAAAAAAACAGCAGACTACGCCAACCTCTCCTCTCAGAAGTTTGAAGCTGAGTTTTTGACAGTTTTATACAACCACCTAATTAAGAGAAAGGCTGGCTTGAACAGTGCTGTGCTCACTATCTTAGTGGTGTTATGCAGGGAAGGAGAGGGCAGAACATTGGCTTCAATCTCTCTGCCTCTCTCTCTTAGCAGTGGTGCTGTGCAGAGAATGGTGTTGTGCATTACATTGATTTTATTATCTCTATCTCTCTTTCTCTCTTCTTTTCTCGCTCTCTCCTTAACTCTCTCAGCATTGTGTGTCTCCTTCCGGCTGTGTTCTCAACAGTGGGGCTCTTATACCCAGAGAAACCCCTGGGGGTGCTGCCCCCTCTTGTATGAAGTGTACAATTAGTGAGATTAACAAGGCCAAAAGAGCAATCAGTCCACTGTAATCGCTCTCACACATTCTGGCCTTCTGCTGCTTTCGAGTGACACAAGGGCCGGTGGGGGAGGGCAACCCAGATCTGACATGGGTGGTTGGGTGGGTGGAACGGGTTAGGTGTCACGTTCTGCCACAATGAACCGGGAGGGCAGATGGGGTGAGAGAGAGAGAAAAAGGGAGAGAGAGAGAGAAAGGGAGATGGAGAGAACATGAATGAAAGAGCGGCTGTCCTATTGGAAAGAGAAAGGATGGTAGGTGAGAGGGAGGAGGAGCCGGTAAGCCCACAGGTTTGAATTAAGATACATGTAGGTCTGAGGTTAAAGCTATCTCAGTTGTGCCTTGGCGAGGGAGGTCTGCTGCGGCCCTCTCTTCTGCAGAGCACTGCATTGATCCTTACACCCCGCGGCCACATTTTTGGAAGAGGCCTCTTTCAACTGGCTGCTGCAATGACTTCTAATGTTACAGTTATTCCTCCAGGCAGACTACTGGGTGACTTTTGAAGTGGGTGCCTAAAATAAATAAACGGTTTAAATTTGTGACCTTAATTTGCCAGGGGGATGCCTGACATGGGGTAAGAGACAAAAAAGGTCCTTCAGTCCCATTTTAAAAATACATTTGAAAATAACATGAAAAAAGAAAATGAAAAAAAAGATAGCAAGGGACTAAAAATCGATTTAGTTGAAAAACAGAAGAGCAGGATATCTGTTAAGGGATCAACAGGATAAGAGGCTATTGCCAGAGAAAAGTCACTTGGAGCATCGATCATCCTCTCCATCGACTCTAGGCATGTGTAGATAGAGGGTCAGAGCAGCTCATCCGTCAACATTGATGTGAGACAATACACTCGAGAGAATGACACATACATACACCTCAAAAATGCTATGTATTATATACAGTGCATTCGGAAAGTATTCAGACCATTTGACATTTTATACATTTTGTTATTACATTTTTTCCTCATCAATCTACTCTCAATACCCCATAATGACAAAGCAAAAAAACATAATTTTAGAAATTGTTGCACATTTTTGTAAAAGAAAACAATAACAGAAATACCTTATTTACGTAAGTATTCAGACCCTTTGCTATGAGAATCGAAATTGAGCTCATGTGCATCCTGTTTCCGTTGATCATCCATTAGAAATTTCTACAACTTGGAGTCCACCTGTGTTAAATTAAATTGATTGGACATGATTGGGAAAGGAACACATCTGTCTATACTGTATAAGGTCCCATAGTTGACAGTTCATGTCAGAGCAAAAACCAAGCTATGAGGTTGAAGGAATTGTCCGTAGAGCAAAGAGACAGGATTGTGTCGAGGCACAGATATGGGGAAGGGTGCCAAAAAATGTCTGCAGCATTGAAGGTCCCAAAGAACACAGTGGCCTCCATCATTCTTAAATGGAAGACATTTGGAACCACTAAGACTCTTCTGAGAGCTGGCCGCCCGGTCAAACTGAGCAATCAGGGAAGAAGGGCCTTGGTCATGGAGGTGACCAAAGACTTGATGGTTACTCTAACAGAGGTCCAGAGTTCCTCTGTGGAGATGGGAGAACCTTCCAGAAGGACAACCATCTCTGCAGCACTCCACCAATCAGGCCTTTATGGTAGAGTGGCCAGACGGAAGCCACTCCCCAAACTTGGAGTTTGCTGAAAGGCACCTAAAGGACTCTCAGACAATGAGAAACAAGATTATCTGGTCTGATGAAACCAAGATTGAAGTCTTTGGCCTTTTTGCAGTTTATTTTAAAATGTTATTTAATCTGTTAAGTCACACAAATTCTTATTTAGAATGATGGCCTACCCCGGGGAAACCAGGACGACGCTGGGCCAATTGTACGCCGCTCTATGGGACTCCCAATCACGGCTGGTTGTGATACAGCCTGGAATCGAACCAGAGTCTGTAGTGATGCCTCTAGCACTGAGATGCAGTGTCTCAGGCCGCTGCGCCACTCGGAAGCCCCTGCTAAATGTCACGTCTGGAGGAAACCTGGCATCATCCCTACGTTGAAACATATTAGTGGCAGCTGTGGGGGTGTTTTTCAGAGGCTTGGACTGGGACACTAGTCAGGATCAAGGGAAAGGGAAAGGTGAACAGAGCAAATTGCAAATTGCAGAGAGATCCTTGATGAAACCTGCTCCAGAGTGCTCAGGACCGCAGACTGGGGTGAAGGTTTGACTAACCTCTACCCCCGCACATTGACTCGATACCGGTCAATGTACCCCTTACTTTTTATTTGGTTTACTTTAGTTTATTTTGTTAATTTTTCTTTTTTTACATTTTAGGGGGTGGATCAGCTTTAATATTGCGGATAGATTATTGCGTCCATCAATGCAATTTTCTACATCTTTTCCAATCCCCCATATATTTTTTGATAAATATATGAATTCATGTTTATATGTATGAATGTTTATATATACAGTATATATTCACATTTGGATAAGACACCTAGATCTCAATGTCTTCTCCATCAATATAAAGGTCAAATAAATAAAGAAATTGCTAGTTAGCTAGCTAGCCACCGGAGGACTACTATACACACATATTATATATGTGTGAATGTTTGTGTGTACACTTTTTTTATATACCTTCCTTTATTATTTCCCACAAACCCTACCACCACTCCCCTAATTGGAGTAAACTAATAAACAATAACACTTTGGCTTCTACTTCCAGCTTATACATACTTTTTACAGACACAATCTATTTAGTTTGTTTTTAGTACTGGCCTTCCTCTATTCCTGATGTCCACCCAGTTTGATTTCTATTTGCCATATATGTGTAACTGTGCTATTTTACAACAGTTCTGAACCTATATACATTTTACAGACCCAGTATGTTTTACATTGGTTATCTTGTTGTTATTAGTCCCACCCTTCAGCTCTATTCAACCCCTCCCATCTATCTCTATATTTTTCAACTGTGCTGTGATGCTTCACAAAAGTACTGAACCTTTCTATCCTCCTACAGTAGTTTCTACAGATTGTATATTAATGAAACATTTTTTTGCTAAAATAATTATATAATTGATCGATGGACTATGACTTTTCAAACCACCCATTATTGCTATCTGCAGCGTTAATTCAAGGTAAATGTTGCAATTCTTCAGCCATTCCTGGACCTGTGACCAAAAACGAGCTACATATGGACATTGCCAAAATAAATGATCTAATGAGTTCATCATTTCTTAACCCTATTTCTTAAACTGCATTGTTCGTTAATTAAGGGCTTGTAAGTAAGCATTTCACAGATTATATTCAGTGCATGTGACAAATCAAATTTGATTTGAGGTTCACATTCCAACAGGACAACGACTCTAACCACACAGTCAAGCCAACGCAGGAGTGGCATCGGGACAAGTCTCTGAATGTCCATGAGATGCCCAGCCAGAGCGCGGACTTGAACCTAATGGAAGATCTCTGGAGAGGTGCTCCGCATGCAACCTGACAGAGCTTGAGAGGATCTGCAGAGAAGAATGGAAGAAACTCCCCAAATACAGATGTACTAAGCATCATACCCAAGAAGACTCTAGGCTGTAATCACTGCCAAAGGTGCTTCAACAAAGTACTGAGTTATGGGTCTGAATAAATATGTAAATGTGTTGTGTGATTCAGAATTGAAGTGTGAAATCTCATGTGTTCTACCAAAAATGCATGTCCTAACTTCTCACAAGTTCTACCAATATGTGTGTCCTACATTCTCAAGCCTACTCTCTATGGCTGTGTTTAAACTGGCAGCCTACCTCAGATATTTTTTCCACTAATTGGTCTTTTGACCAATCACATCAAATCTTTTCACATTAGATATTTTTCAGAGCTGATCTGTTTAGTCAAAAGACAAATTGGTGGAAAAAGATCAGAATTGTGCTGCCTTTGTAAACACAGCCAAGCTCGTTCGCCAGTGATATGCTCAAACCTAAATTCAGAGGCGACATTCTTGCATTCTTGATTGTGCACAGGGAAATGAACGAGACTCCCTAAAAAACAGAAGTGCACAGCAAGTGAGTGTGCCTCGCTCCCAATGGTGGGGACACAGCTCTCCGGTGGCTGCCTGGGCCTAGGATGCAGAGCTCGTATCCACGCCTACCCCTGAGCACTCGTCGTGCCCAACACAACCTAAGTGAAGTAATATTTTTCTCTTGCCCTCAAAGTTATCATCTACGGATCTACGGATTATACAGGATAGGAGCTAATATTTTGTTAAAGATACAGAAGTAAAATGGAATCAATATGGGGAAATTGTGATAACCACCTGACTCGGACACTTACACTGTCTCCTTCTTCCCAAGGACGGACCTGCACCCTCCCTTCACAGACACTGGAACCTGTGGAGAGAAAGAGATTTAATGGAGAGCTTAGGCCTTTTCTCCTAACTAAAAGTGGAAGAACTGACGTCACGGGCAGACTCGACTACATGTGAATGAGTATAGACTGTTGGAAATGAAGATGAATGTTTGGTGGATTATTATGCAAGATGCCTTTTTCAAAGAGGAATTGCTATTTTGAATGAGAGACTTTTAAATGCAGCTTAACGTACAAATGCAACTCATTTACCCACCCCCGCACAAAACAACGATTTAAGATCAAGGGCCTGATTACTTGCATGTCCACCAATGTTATTTGCATGTTGAAATGTCCCTATGGTCTGTCTTACATAGAGAAAACCCGCAGAAGTCTTCAGACACAGATCAGTGAGCACCGCAGCAATATACAGACAGGTGAGACAAAACATCTGGTTGCTGCTCATTTTGTACCAGCTGGACTTCCTATTAGTTCTCTGAGATACATTGGAATAGAAATGGTCAAGATGTCACGCAGGGGAGGAGACCATGAGAGGAATCTTTCTGGATCCACAGGCTCAACACACTGTCTCCTCTTGGCCTTAATGCAGAGTTTGAATTGAAACCGTTTCATATAGTTTAATATTTCTAAATTGTGTTGTTTTTAATCCTAATTGAATATTGTATGTATATTACTGTAAACATTGGTCACAATCCCTGTGTATGATGATATATTTTGATACATTGAACATTAATATTGTGAAACTATGTTATAAATATTATTTTACTTCTTGTTTCAGGAAGGGATATCACTGAGTTCTGCCCCTATCTATATATATACTGTATATATGCAGATAAAGTCGGAAGTTTACATACACCTTAGATAAATACATTTAAAAACATTTAATCCTAGTAAAAATTGCCTGTCATAGGTCAGTTAGGATCACTACTTTATTTTAAGAAAAAAGTTTAATCTGAGAATAATAGTAGAGAGAATGATTTATTTCAGCTTTTATTTCTTTCATCACATTCCCAGTGGGTCAGAAGTTTACATACACTCAATTAGTGTTTAGTAGCACTGCCTTTAAATTGTTTAACTTGGGTCAAACGTTTTGGGTAGCCTTCCACAAGCTTCCCACAATAAGTTAGGTGAATTTTGGCCCATTCTTCCTGACAGAGCTGGTGTAACTGAGACAGGTTTGTAAGGCCTCCTTGCTCGCACACACTTTTTCAGTTCTGACCACAAATGTTCTATAGGTTTGAGGTCAGGGCTTTGTGATGGCCACTCCAATACCTTAACTATGCTGTCCTTTTAAGCCATTTTTCCACAACTTTGGAAGTATGCTTGGGGTCATTGTTCATTTGGAAGACCCATTTGCGACCAAGCTTTAACTTCCTGACTGATGTCTTGTGATGTTGCTTCAATATATCCACATAATTTTCTTTCCTCATGATGCCATCTATTTTGTGAAGTGCACCATTCCCTCCTGCAGCAAAGCACCCCCACACTTCACGTTTGGGATGGTGTTCTTCGGCATTACAAGCCTCCCCATTTATAGACACTTTTGTACCGGTTTCCTCCAGCATCTTCACAAGGTCCTTGGCTGTTGTTCTGGGATTGATTTGCACTTTTCGCGCCAAAGTGCGTTCATCTCTAGGAGACAGAATGCGTCTCCTTCCTGAGCGGTATGATGGCTTTGTGGTCTCATGGTGTTTCTACTTGCGTACTATTGTTTGTACAGATGAACATGGTACCTTCAGGCATTGAGAAATTGCCCCATAAGATGAACCCGACTTGTGCAGGTCTACAGGTTTTTTTCTGAGGTCTTGGCTGATATCTTTTGATTTTCCCATGATGTCAAGCAAAGAGGCACTGAGTTGGAAAGTAGGCCTTGAAATACATCCACAGGTACACCTCCAATTGACTCAAATTATGTCAATTAGCCTGTCAGGAACCTCTAAAGCCATGACATTATTTTCAGTTTTTTTTCCCAAGCTGTTTAAAGTCACAGTCAACTTAGTGTATGTAAACTTCTGACCCACTGGAATTGTGATACAGTGAATTAATCTATCTGTAAACAATTGTTGGAAAAATGACTTGTGTCATGCACAAAGTAGATGTCCTAGGTGACTTGCCAAAAGTATAGTTTGGTAACAAGAAATTTGTGGAGTGGTTGAAAACGAGTTTTATTGACTCCAATTGTCACGTTCTGACCTTAATTTCCTTTGTTTTTTATTGAGTATGGTCAGGGCGTGAGTTGGGGTGGGCAGTCTGTTTGTTTTTCTATGATTTGGGTATTTCTATGTTTCGGCCTAGTATGGTTCTCAATCAGAGGCAGGTGTCATTAGTTGTCTCTGATTGAGAATCATACTTAGGTAGCCTGGGTTTCACTGTGTGTTTGTGGGTGATTGTTCCTGTCTCTGTGTTTGCACCAGATAGGACTGTTTTGGGTTTTCACGTTTCTTGTTTTTGTAGTCAGTTGTTCATGTGTACATTTACGTATTAAAAGAACCATGGACACTTACCACGCTGCATATTGGTCCTCTGATCCTTTTCGCCTCTCCTCTTCGGAAGAAGAGGAGGAAATCCCTTACACCAATGTAACTTCATACTTCAACCGTATACAGTGCCTTGCGAAAGTATTCGGCCCCCTTGAACTTTGCAACCTTTTGCCACATTTCAGGCTTCAAACATAAAGATATAAAACTATTTTTTTGTGAAGAATCAACAACAAGTGGGACACAATCATGAAGTGGAACGACATTTATTGGATATTTCAAACTTTTTTAACAAATCAAAAACTGAAAAATTGTGCGTGCAAAATTATTCAGCCCCCTTAAGTTAATACTTTGTAGCGCCACCTTTTGCTGCGATTACAGCTGTAAGTCGCTTGGGGTATGTATCTATCAGTTTTGCACCATTGAGAGACTGAAATTTTTTCCCATTCCTCCTTGCAAAACCGCTCGAGCTCAGTGAGGTTGGATGGAGAGCACAGTTC
Organism: Oncorhynchus tshawytscha; assembly: GCF_018296145.1. Lineage (NCBI taxonomy): Eukaryota > Metazoa > Chordata > Actinopteri > Salmoniformes > Salmonidae > Oncorhynchus > Oncorhynchus tshawytscha. The sequence goes on along the minus strand of NC_056461.1, from coordinate 27,950,344 downwards.
TTTCCACAGATTCTCGATTGGATTCAGGTCTGGACTTTGACTTGGCCATTCTAACACCTGGATATGTTTATTTTTGAACCATTCCATTGTAGATTTTGCTTTATGTTTTGGATCATTGTCTTGTTGGAAGACAAATCTCCGTCCCAGTCTCAGGTCTTTTGCAGACTCCATCAGGTTTTCCTCCAGAATGGTCCTGTATTTGGCTCCATCAAATCAAATCAAATCAAATTTATTTATATAGCCCTTCGTACATCAGCTGATATCTCAAAGTGCTGTACAGAAACCCATAAAACCCCAAACAGCAAGCAATGCAGGTGTAGAAGCACGGTGGCTAGGAAAAACTCCCCCAAAACCTAGGAAGAAACCTGAGAGGAACCAGGCTATGTGGGGTGGCCAGTCCTCTTCTGGCTGTGCCGGGTGGAGATTATAACAGAACATGGCCAAGATGTTCAAATGTTCATAAATGACCAGTATGGTTGAATAATAATAAGGCAGAACAGTTGAAACTGGAGCAGCAGCACGGTCAGGTGGACTGGGGACAGCAAGGAGTCATCATGTCAGGTAGTCCTGGGGCATGGTCCTAGGGCTCAGGTCCTCCGAGAGAGAGAAAGAAAGAGAGAATTAGAGAGAGCATATGTGGGGTGGCCAGTCCTCTTCTGGCTGTGCCGGGTGGAGATTATAACAGAACATGGCCAAGATGTTCAAATGTTCATAAATGACCAGCATGGTCCAATAATAATAAGGCAGAACAGTTGAAACTGGAGCAGCAGCACAGTCAGGTGGAAGTTGAAACTGGAGCAGCAGCATGGCCAGGTGGACTGGGGACAGCAAGGAGTCATCATGTCAGGTAGTCCTGGGGCATGGTCCTAGGGCTCAGGTCAGTTGAAACTGGAACAGCAGCATGGCCAGGTGGACTGGGGACAGCAAGGAGTCATCATGTCAGGTAGTCCTGGAGCTCAGGTCCTAGGGCCCATCCATCTTCCCATCAATTTTAACCATCTTCCCTGTCCCCGCTGAAGAAAAGCAGGCCCAAACCATGATGCTGCCACCACCATGTTTGACAGTGGGGATGGTGTGTTCAGGGTGATGAGCTGTGTTGCTTTTACGCCAAACATAACGTTTTGCATTGTTGCCAAAAAGTTCAATTTTGGTTTCATCTGACCAGAGCACCTTCTTCCACATGTTTGGTGTGTCTCCCAGGTGGCTTGTGGCAAACTTTAAACAACACTTTTTATGGATATCTTTAAGAAATGGCTTTCTTCTTGCCACTCTTCCATAAAGGCCAGATTTGTGCAATATATGACTGATTGTTGTCCTATGGACAGAGTCTCCCACCTCAGTTGTAGATCTCTGCAGTTCATCCAGAGTGATCATGGGCCTCTTGGCTGCATCTCTGATCAGTCTTCTCCTTGTATGAGCTGAAAGTTTAGAGGGACGGCCAGGTCTTGGTAGATTTGCAGTGGTCTGATACTCCTTCCATTTCAATATTATTGCTTGCACAGTGCTCCTTGGGATGTTTAAAGCTTGGGAAATCTTTTTGTATCCAAATCCGGCTTTAAACTTCTTCACAACAGTATCTCGGACCTGCCTGGTGTGTTCCATGTTCTTCATGATGCTCTCTGCGCTTTTAACGGACCTCTGAGACTATCACAGTGCAGGTGCATTTATACGGAGACTTGATTACACACAGGTGGATTGTATTTATCATCATTAGTCATTTAGGTCAACATTGGATCATTCAGAGATCCTCACTGAACTTCTGGAGAGAGTTTGCTGCACTGAAAGTAAAGGGGCTGAATAATTTTGCACGCCCAATTTTTCAGTTTTTGATTTGTTAAAAAAGTTTGAAATATCCAATAAATGTCGTTCCACTTCATGATTGTGTCCCACTTGTTGTTGATTCTTCACAAAAAAATACAGTTTTATATCTTTATGTTTGAAGCCTGAAATGTGGCAAAAGGTCGCAAAGTTCAAGGGGGCCGAATACTTTTGCAAGGCACTGTGTATCTGTGCCAGTTCGTCTTGTTTTGTGAAGCTTACCAGAGTGTCCTTTCAGCACCTGTCTTTTCCCAGCCTCTCTTTTTCTCGTCCTCCTCGTTTTTGACCCTTGCCTGTCACGCACTGACCTTAGAGATCCTTTTTATTCTCTATTTTGGTTAGGTCCGGATGTGACTAAGATGGCAATCTATGTTTTCTATTTCTTTGTTGGCCTGGTATGGTTCCCAATCAGAGGCAGCTGTCTATCTTTGTCTGATTGGGGATCATACTTACGCAGCCTTTTCCAACTGTTTTTTTGTGGGATCTTGTTTTTGTGTAGCTGCCTGTGAGCAGCCCAGAACGTCACGTTTCGTTTTCTTCTGTTTGTTTTCGGTGAGTTGCATATTTATTAAACATGTGGAACTCTAAGTACGCTGCGTCTTGGTCCATTCATTCAGATGAACGTGACAGTACCTGCTCGCCTGACCACTCCGCCTGTCCCTGAGCCTGCCTGCCATCCTGTACCTTTGCTCCTACTCTGGATTATCAACCCCTGCCTGCCTTGACCTGTCATTTGCCTGTTACTATAAACATTGTTACTTCACACAGTCTGCACTTGAGTCTTACCTTGATACCTGATAGTAACAGGGATAGTAACACTTATACTCCTGTTGTTTCCCAGGCAGGTCCCTGAGTAAGTGGGTCTGCTGACTGACTGACCTCAGAGGGAGAATGGAATTAAAGTCTACTTGGTGTGACACTGACCTGCACCTGGTTACCTAGGTGACTGTTTCTGTGCCCCTCCCATTCTTCCATTCTTTCACCTCCCTCTCTCTGCCTCAATGTTGTCACAGCATCTCTCTCGCTCTGCCCCCTACCTCCCTCTCGCAATCTCTCCTGATGAGTCGTGGATATTGAGTGGATGGACAGAGCGCCCTGGGGATGACAGTGGTGTTGAATTCCCACACAGTGGTATGGTGCCAGCTTCATTTATGGGATGAGTTATAGATTTCCTTCCCTATGCATGAAGTGAAAAAGTGCTAACTCCATGACTGAGTTAGGATTTAATTACAGCAGGGTGCCACCGGCAGGCTTGGCTCTGTCTCCTAGTCAAATCTTGGCTTGTCAACTACATGTTCTTGGTATTGGGGGATATTAATTTTACAGTTGATTGACTCTGGACTAGGGAGAGGATGGAAGCTGAAATGTGTTTGATTTGATTACTGGTAGGCTGATGGCTGACCTTTCAGTCCGTGTTTGATCTGATGAGTTCTTATGTTTTTCCTGTGACATGTCAATGTAAATAAGAAGAACAGCAACACAGTGCTATACAAACTCAGGCTCTGAATCATTTTTATTACGTCTTGGAGCCAGACATACTTAATGAGTGCAAACATTAGATATGGTCAAACCCAGGCTGTGTCACATCCGGCCATGATTGGGAGTCCCATTGGGGGCACAATTGGCCATGTATCATCCGGGTTTGGACGGGGTAGGCCATCATAGTCAATAACTGACTTCTTAACCGACTTTCCTAGTTAAACAAAGGTTAAATAAATAAACTCATGGAAAACAGAAAGGAAAACGCAGCACACTGCTGCTCATGCTCCCAGGTGATATTTATTAACGACGTTTCGATCCTTAGGTCTTTATCAGGCATCCATATCCCAGGTGTGGGTGGAAGATCCTATATATATATATACACACATATACAGTAGGTATAAATACCCAGAGGATAAGAGGGGAAAATGGGTGACACCTGGATGGGGTGGAGACAAGCACAAGGACAGGTGAAAGCAGATCAGGGCATGACAGTTACCATGTATTAGAAACGCTACGTTTTACTGCAGCCTTTGCTGTTGAGTGTATTTTGTTTTGCAATGCATCAAACATCATGTGCAAACTTACAAATAAATGATGTATTGGTCATTTAGAGGGATAGTTCACACAAATGACAAAATTGTTTCCCTGCCCTGTAAGCAGTCAATGGAGAAGATATGAGAGAAATCCATGGCTTGGTTTATTTTCCTTGTCATCGTTTCCACATGCTAACATTTTTGCATTTGTGGTGCAAATCCCATTCAAGTCATGGGACTGACATTAGCATTTTTCACACAGTACAACACACAAAATCACACAGTAACTTTTTCACCAAACCTAATCAGTGTTTAGTCTAGAAATACCTTTCATATAAAGTAATTGCCATTCACAATGCAGTGCTTACAACACCTTTCACATGATTCTCTTCTCATCTGTTTAAATACATTTGACCATCATATAATCCAACTGCGCTTAATGGTTAATGACTTAACCGTTGGGTAAACCTATAGTTTTAAACTGGTTTGTCTACTATATATGCATTTTGAGAACTACAGATATAAAATGTGTTTGTGAAGTATAAACATGATATGTATGGTACATGATAAACATACATAATGACTCCTCGTTATTGCTAATTGATTTCACATAGTGGTAACCACAAGTGGTCACCATTTAGGGTGTGTGTGAACACTTGCAATTTCTTTCAACATGGAGCAGGATAGACAGCAAGGGAAAGGAAGAAATCAAAGAGCTTCTAGACAAGGGGCCTGTCAGAGAGGTGGGCATGGGCCCCATCAAAGAGTTGGACATCAGAGAGAGGGAGGCAGACGGCAAGGAACTGTTGTGCAGAATAAAGTCTGGGCCATCGTCGTTGACCATGTGGTAAACAGAGGCCTTACCATGGCACAGGCTGCCAGATTAGTTCATCGCAATCTGAAAAAATCTACTTTCAATTTGATCATGAGAACATTTCTCCAAGGAAACCGAGTCTGTAGGTTATGCACTATGCTTTGCCATTACATTTACTGCAAATTACATATTGTAATGCATGTAAATTCACATAACATGTTACAGTATTCTTACAGTATGATCTGTTGGCAGTATACTCTGTTCTACCCTCAGAATTGACAGAAGACCCCATGGTAGTGGCCGTGGCTGTGTGTTGACCAATCAGCCGGATGTGGCCGTGGTGGAAACGGTGAGGGCCAGGAAGGACACACGGCTGTCTGAAATAAAGCAGGCCATTGATGAGACCGATGACACCTTTGCCAATGTGGCATCCATCAGCCTACCAACAATCAGCGGGCTTTTGAAAAGGCACACGGTATCTATGAAACACACTTACCTGGTGCCTTTTGAGAGCACTATATACTGTATTACTGTTACTATTTGATGCACATTCTACTTCACAATATCATATTGGAACTATACCTGTAAAAAGAACTAACCAATATATACAGTATTTTTAGAGGGTTGATGCTGCTGTGAACCATCACAAGTACGTACATCTTTGTTGATGAAGCGTGCTTCAATCTAGCCAACAGGTGCCTGTCCAAGTGGGAGAAATTGAGCAGGCCTGTCAAGGTGAATGGGTCACCTATGTCATTGTGTGTGACAATGTCAGGTTCCACCATACAGAGGTGGTTCAGGCATGGTTTCGGACCCATCCCCGATTTTTGACCCTATACCTGCCCCCATACACTCCTTTCCTCAACCCTATTGAGGAATTTCTTTCAGCATGGAGGTGGAAGGTGTACGATCAACATCCCCATGAGCGTAAAACCCTCCTTCTGGCCATGGCTGAGGCATGTGACGACATCAATGCAGATCAATGTCAAGCTAAGATTAGCCAATTTTATTTGGTTTTTATTCAACCCTGATTTTGCTAGGTAAGTTGACTGAGAACAGATTCTCATTTACAGCAACGACTTGGAGAAGATCAATGAGACAGGAGAGATGAATCAGCCAAATGGAAGCTCAGGATGATTAGGTGACCATGACGGTATGAGGGCCAGATCAGGAATTTAGTCAGGACACCGGGGTTAACACCTCTACTCTTACGACAAGTGCCATGGGATCTTTAGTGACCACAAAGAGTCAGGACACCAGTTTAATGTCCCATCTGAATGATGACACCCTACACAGGGCAATGTCCCCAATCACTGCCCTGGGGCATTGGGATATTTTTTAAGACCAGAGGAAAGTGCCTTCTACTGGCCCTCCAACACCACTTCCAGCAGCATCTGGTCTCCCATCCAGGGACCAACCCTGATTAGCTTCAAAGGCAAGCCAGCAGTGGGATGCAGAATTTTTCTTTTCTTCTGCGGTACATGAACAATTAGGACATTCACTGTGACGTGGATGAAAATTGAATGCCAAATGCTCAGACAGGCTTGATTCAAATTATTGCGTGCTAAACGTTATGTTTTATTTTCATTAATTTAATTTGTTTCTTTTAATTTATTACATTTGATTACAGACAGCACACCTATGTTGAAATTATATCAGAAAAAGAGATTGTAGATGATGTCTTAATTGATCATACCGTTGATTACACATTGGATAGAGATTATGGAAATTGTAGATTTTCGGTCAATTTTATTGGGTCATGTACAGTAAGTGTATTGCTTAAAACCTGTTGAGGATCTTGGTTCCCAACTGGGAACCAGCCCTCCCACCGTCAGCTGGAATGTGGCGCATGGAACGCAAAAAAATATTCTTAAAAATATTTAACCTCCACACATTAACAAGTCCAATAGCTCAAATGAAAGATAAACAACTTGTTTATCTAGCCAGCAAGTCAGATTTCTAAAATGTTTTACGGCGAAAACATAGCACATATTTATGTCAAACCACCACCGAAGACACACCGAAGACCAAGCTAATTTCCATAGCCAAATTCAACAAAATAAGCAATCACCAAACGCAGGATTAAAATAAAAATAATTTCACTAACCTTTTGAAATCTTCATCAAATTACAGTAATATAACATGTTACACAGTTCATTTTTTTCAATAATATACTATATATATATATCCATAAATCTGTTTACAATGACGGCATGTTCAAAAAAATGCTACTCAAATGTCCGGAGAAATGACGATAGCTCCAGCATATGCCGTCAGCTAACATGGAATACACAACATAAACTTACACTAAATATGCATGTTCTACATATATATAGAAAGATACACTTCTTCTAAATGCAATCGCTTTGTTACATTTATTTTTAACGTTACAGATTTCGTTCAATAGGCTATAATATGAGTCGGCGCTCAGGAATTAGCATTTTGGCTCCTCTACTTCGGAGTCCACAGAAACCCATAATAAACACATAAATATTCCCTTACCTTTGCTGTTCTTCCATCAGTAGACCTGGAAGGGTTTATACTTACCAAAAACAGCTTTAGTTTGGAAGTCTGTGTCTTTCGGTGATCAAACACGACACATTTCGGTTGAAATGCAGCCAAAAAGTCAAGTGGGTGCGCACCAAAACGTCGAAATGACATATTATATGTCGACTAAACTTGTCAAACTATGTTCAGAACACAGCATTAGCATGTTATCTAGCTTCACAGCAATTCTCAGGACGAAGAGAAACACACGAGTCGTTTAATCAATCTTGGAACAAAGACAGAGCGCGCATGAGAGTAGCCTGTTTTCTCGCGTGACCGAAAGGTTTCGGCCGCCAAAACCCTCGTGAGCACGCGATTCTCACAATGAGAAGCCCCATTGAAAGCAGACATCGCGCTGAAGAGATAGAAACTGTTCCCAGGACTGTAGTGCTTGGGAAGGGTGGGGGCGATGACGTCAAAGTTGGGCCAACTTTTATGATGACAAGAGAGAGTTTGGGAGAATGAGTGCCCTGAGAGTTCTGCTTTACATAGATACATAATTTAAACGGTTTTAGAAGCTTTAGAGTGTTTTCTATTCAATAATAATTTTTATATGCATATATTAGCAATTTTTGACAGATTTTCTTTCTGTTTACTATGGGCACCCAATCACCCCAAAGGGGGCAGTAATCAGCCCTATCTTTAACAGGTTTTAATGTGAAGTCTGTGTAATCTACTGTAATTTACAGTACTGTAGTTTATTACTTTCAACACTACATCAATTGTGTTCGTCATAAACTATTCTCTTACAAAGAGGGGTTCCAAAAGGGTTCTTCGGGTGTCCCCAAAGGATAACCCTTTTTGGTTCCATGTAAAACCCTCTGTGGAAAGGGTTCTACATGGAAACCGAAAGCGTTATTTTATTTTATTTATTTAACCTTTATTTAACCAGGTAGGCCAGTTGTGAACAAGTTCTCATTTACAACTGCGACCTGGCCAAGATAAAGCGAAGCAGTGCGACAAAAACAACAACACAGAGTTACACATGGGATTAACAAACGTACAGTCAATAACACAATGGAAAAGAATAGAATTGAACCTTGATATCTGTCCTTCACCAGGTATTTTGATGAGGGCATCAAGTAAAATGATGTCCCCTTTGAAATGACTGCTACTGGATAACACTCACAGCCTGGTTGGCCCTGGGTAAAATCAACAGTGTGGGTATGGTGTCTGTGACTGGACACAGATCATGAAAGTCAGCATCACCAAACAGATGACCATGCAGCGTCTACTCTGATGAGTCAAGGTCGACATGTTTTCCTTTTTACACCCCGGGACTGGCTGGTTGGTGGTCTTGCTGTTGGTCTGAGGCTAATCCTGCTTGGTGCTCTGCTGGTCCTTTGGGCCTAGGATGGTTCTCTCAGCTCTTTCACTATGTGAATCAGAATCAACTCAGCAGGCGAGAGAACTCCAGACGAGATGAAAGTGCCATGCAGTTAGCTACTGGGGCCAACATTAGAGAGGGTCTGAAGGACTTCTTAGAAATATATTACGGATGCTGCGGGCCCTGGCAGATCCCACTACACGCATGCTTTCTGCTGAAATCTAATCCTGATGGGGAAAGGTGAGGTAACCCATCAACAATGGATGAGAGGGGAAATTGAACTTCTTATGAGAGTGGGATGCTTTTAAGGCAGAAATTATGGTTTGGTAGAAGTTTAGAAAGATAGTTACAGCACATGGAAAATAGAAAAGAGGAGAAAACTGACATGCTTTTCAGTTTACTAGACTCTTGTCACTGCAAGAATGTATAGAGACGGTAGCTATCTTTGGGGAACAGCTATTGGTTTAGTTTCTGCACATGAAGGGCAGATTCTGACCCGAGTTAAGTGTGCGTAAATGGAATGTAATTCCCTTTTATGCACTTTTCTCTCTACACGTATTCTGACCTTGAACTTAAGCATGAGAATAGCATGCTATTCACTTAATTCCCTCATAATTCTACCAAATTTACGCTCACGATGAAACAATGAATAAACAAGGTCAAGCAGCCTGTCAGTTCCAAGTGGGGCAAAATCTACTTTATTTTTTTCCTATATAAATAACACCATTCTCCATACACTGTAATTTATAAATTGATAATAGCTATTGATAAGAGCTAGGTAAATGAGTAAACTACAGTGAACAAAAATATAAACACAACATAAAGTATAAAGTGTTGGTTTCACAACATTAAGTAAAGTGTTGGTTTCACAACATTAAGTAAAGTGTTGGTTTCACAACATTAAGTAAAGTGTTGGTTTCATGAGCTGAAATAAAAGATCCCACAAATGTTCCATACGCACAAAATGTTCCATACGCTTGTCAACAAATGTGTTCACATCCCTGTTAGTGAGCATTTCTCCTTTGCCAAGACAATCCATCCACCTGACAGGTGTGGCATATCAAGAAGCTGATAAAACATGATAATTACACAGGTGCACCTTGTGCTGGGGAAATAATATGTGCAGTTTTGTCACACAACACAATGCCACAGATGAGGGGGTGTGCAATTGGCATGCTGATTGCAGGAATGTCCACCAGAGCGTGTTGCCAGAGAATGAAATGTTAATTTCTCTACCATAAGTCGCCTCCAACTTCATTTTAGAGAACTTTGCAGCACGCCCAACCGGCCTCACAACCACAGACCAAGTGTTACTACACCAGCCCAGGACCTCCACATCCGATTTCTTCACCTGCAAGATCCTCTGAGACCAGCCACCCGGACAGCTGATTAATCTGAGAAGTATTTCTGTCTATTATAAAAATATACTGAAAAGGAAATAAATATTCTTAAAAGTAGACGAATAAGGCCTATGCGTGTATTTACATGGCTTTCTTAAATTGATCCCTAATATTCTGAACCATTCTCTCCATATATTATAGTGAGTCTGTCGAGAAGAAAATGGTAAATAAAGGTACACCACATTTAAAGGGATGGCTTTAGATAAATGTACTGAAACCCTTATTGAATGAAAAAGCTGCAAGAAAATATTTTGGCCAGCAAGTGTTTTCAGAGGATTAATAAAATGTATTCAGCGTGAGCAATGAACCATACCTGCGAGGCCTGTTATGCACCTGCATAAGGTATATCTGAATACCAACTACTGAGAAGTGCGTAAGGAAGGTGTGCTTAGGAAAGGCATACATTTCACCCTCTATTTGGCAAATCTGACCAAATTTCTATTCTCCTGATTCCTGCTTACAAGCAAAAACAAAAACAAAAGCAGGAAGTACCAGTGACTCACTTCATACGGAAGTGGTCAGATGACGTAGATGCAAGCTACAGGACTGTTTTGCTAACACAGACTGGAATTGGCATTGACTGGCACAGACTGGCATTGAGGAGTATACCACATCAGTCATCGGCTTCATCAATAAGTGTATCGATGATGTTGTCCCCACAATGATCATACGTACATACACCAACCAGAAGCCATGGATTATAGGGAACATCTCACTGAGCTAAAGGGTAGAGCTGCCACTTTCAAGGAGCGGGACTGTAACCCTGAAGCTTATAAGAAATCCTGCTATGCCCTCAGACGGACCATCAAACAGGCAAAGCGTAAATACAGGACTGTAATTGAATCCTACTGCACTGGCTCCGACGCTCGTTGGATGTGGCAGGGCTTGCAAACTATTACCGACTACAATGGGATGCCCAGCCACGAGCTGCCCAGGGACACAAGCCTACCAGACGAGCTAAATGACTATGCACGCTTCGGGCAAGCAACACTGAAGCATGCATGAGAGCACCAGCTGTTCCGGACGACTGTGTGATCACACTCGCCATAGCCGATGTTAGCAAGAAATTTAAACAGGTCAACATTCACATGGCCGCAGGGCCAGGAGGATTAGCAGAATGTGTACTCCTAGCACGGACTGATCTACTGGCAAGTGTCTTCACTGTCATTTTCAACTTGTCCCTGACTGAGTCTGTAATACCAACATGTTTCAAGCACACCACCATAGTCCCTGTGCCCAAGAACAACAAGGGAACCTGCCTAAATGACTACAGACCCGTAGCACTCACGTCTGTAGCCATGAAGTGCTTTGAAAGGCTGGTGATGGCTCACATCAACACCATCATTCCAGAAACCCTAGATCCATTCCAATTTGCATACCGCCCCAACAGATCCACAGATGACGCAATCTCTATTGCACTCAACACTGCACTTTCCCACTTCGACAAAAGGAACACCTACGTGATAACGCTGTTCATTGACTACAGCTCAGTGTTCAACACCATAGTGCCCTCAAAGCTCATCACTAAGTTAAGGACCCTGGTACTAAACTCCTCCCTCTGCATCTGGATCCTGGACTACCTGACGGGCCTCACCAAGTTGGTAAGGCTAGGCAACAACACATCTGCCAGGCTGATCCTCAACACGGGTGTGTGCTTAGTCCCCCCTGTACTTTCTGTTCACCCATCACTGCGTGGCCAAGCACGGCTCCAACACCATCGTTAAGTTTGCCGACAAAACAACGGTGATAGGCCTGATCACCGACAGCGATGACACAGCCTGTAGAAAGGAGGTTGGAGACATAGAAGTGTGGTGCTAGGACAACAACCTCTTCCTCAACGTGATCAAGACAAAAGAGATGATCGTGGTCTACAGTGGTCTACAGGAAAAGGAGGGCCGAGCACGCCCCCATTCTCATCGACGGGGCTGTAGTGGAGCATGTTGAGAGCTTAAAGTTCCTATTTGTCCATGTCACCAACAAACTATCATGGTCCAAACATACCAAGACGGTTGTGAAGAGGGAATGTACGGGCCTAAAAATGGCCTAAATATTGCCAAAGACTCCAGCCACCCTAGTAATAGACTATTTTCTCATTTACCGCATGGCAAGCGGTACAGGAGTGCCAATTCTGGGTCTTCTTAACAGCTTCCCCTTCCAAGCCATAAGACTGCTGAACAGCTCATCAAATGGCTACCCGGACTATTTGCATTGACCCCACCCCCCACCCCTTAAAACTGCATTGCTTGTAAGTAAAGCTTTTCACGGTTGTATTCGGCACGTGACAAATAAAATAGGATTTTATCTGATTTCCTAAGTCTGAATCAGGCCCATGATGCATTGGGAGGCCATATTCCCATTACCTAAGAGTCATTTGGGATATTATGATGTAAAAAATGTAGTTAAATATCTACTTGTCAAATACTTATTATTGCTAATTAAGGTGACTTTTGCCACTGAGCCAGCTGATGGGAATGATTCCTAATCCTAATGTATTTAATCTCCCTGCATTTGGCAAATATGTCCCTCTGTGTCGCATAAGTTGTCACTAAAGTCAGCGATCATTATTAATTAGATTCTATCTGGCATGATTTAGTGTGGGTGGAAGCCTTACAGTGCTCAGTGCTCTCTCAGGTTTTCCAACTGAACTTGGCGGGACTAGTGTGCATTGAATGTACATCCCATCATGTCATTTGGGGACATGGATAGCATACAAATCTCATGGCAGGTCAGTCAGATGAAGGCATTGATAATACTTAGCCTTCATTTTCTGCTATTTAGCCAATCCCTAATGCTTGCTATATACAATCTCCTGCTTGCCCTACTCTTCTACAAAACTAAATGAAGAGTTCCCTTCTCTAACAGTATGGATTGCGTCAGAAATCAGTGAAAAAGTAGAAAATAGCTATATTTTAAGTATTTTAAGGAAAGTTAAATACCTATTCTATAAATATAAAGTGGTAAAAGTGTGACTAATGTAACCTGTATATCCCCCTCTTACCCCTCATATGTACCCTTATACAGTTTCATTGGCCCGTATTTGGCCAGCTATATCATGACTTGGTCTCCATGAGAGTTTCAAATGTTATTTCTTCCAATGTCTCTGATTTGTGCAGCTTTTTTTGAATTGTGCAGCTTTATCAGATTGACTCAGGCCTTTCTTTAATCTGAAGGGATATGTGTGCTTTCAGCGCCTACAGACCACCTGCTGGAAATTGCAACAAGAGTGCCTGCGGAATTGTTCAATTGTTGTTCAATTCCATAAAACCAGTTATTGTAAGGAGGATATACTGTATAGGCTTGCTCTTGGAAAAGGGAAAAGGAAAAAAAATGCCTACAGGTCTTACCGGAGTTAACTGAGAAGCAGTTAATAATAGTTATGAAACAAGACACAGGAGCCTCCTTAGCTCCCCTGAAGAGCAATGCTACAGAAACTGTTGACATACACATTGTCTGGAAAAGACTGTGAAAGACGAGGTACTATTACACCCCATGTCAAACAGGTAACTTAATTTTCCTCTCAGCAAAGATTTCCAGGAGAAAGCATCTGTCAAGCAATTCTGGAAAAGTGTTGTTTGACGAGTCCAATTTTCCACCGCTGTCACTGATGTTTGAGGGGCTCATTTCCCCAGAGCTATTTATATATATGTGGGGAGGAAGTCAAAGTGTTCCATTAAGGGAGAGCAATTTAGATATGGAGGATTGTGCCTGGCTCCCTGATTGCCCATGTGGAAGTAGAGAGATGCAGGTAAGGTAAGCCGGAGTTCAGACACTTGTTGAGTGGAGGTCACCTTCCCTGCCATTACCATGTTGGGGATAGAGGCTGCCAGACATTCGTCACTGAAGTTGGTCTGACAGTAGGCTTCTAAGGATTTTAGGATGGTCTTTTGACAAAAAAAAACGTTTCAAGATGATCATACTCTCCTTTGCTTACCCTCTTTCACTCACTTATTTACTCAGATTTCATAGAAGTGTTTAGTAGACACTTTTATCCAAAGTGACTTACAGTCATGCATTAATACATTTTAGAATCAGCTGGTCCCATGAATTGAACCCACTATCCTGGTGTTGTAAGCACCATGCTCTGAGCTACAGAGGATTGAATGTGAATAGATGCCTCTCTCTAACTATATATCTCCATCCCCCGCTCTTACCTATCAAATCTGTAAACAGATCCTTGTGTGTGAGTGTATGCATGCGAGATAGTATGGATATCTATTATTTATTGAAAAGAGTTGCTAGACATACATGAGGTGTTGCTGGTTTGATTCTACACTACATCCACAGGTGTTGTTTACCGTAGTTGTTCAACGTTGTAAAGTTTAATTGCGATACGCAAAGTATTTGGAGGTGACCTCGATCAGCAGAACATAGCTGAAGTCTTCTGACCCTCCCCCAATTATGAAAAATTGAAGTAAAGAGGAAGATTATGGACGATCAATCTCAGACTTTTTTTTAGACGTATTTTGAGCTTTTCCTCCTTTGTCTCCCAGGTGTCCTCTTTGAAGCATTTCTATATTGATTTTCTTGGTGCTTTTGCTTTTTTTGTGGCTGCCTTGCCTTCAGGGAGAAGAGGAGACACTTTCATATTTTCCAATGGGGAGACAACAAGACATCAAAAGCAAAGAGAGGTATATAAAAAAGCAGCTTTCAGGATTTTAAAGCTTTTTCAAAGTTGTATATTTGATGAAAGTTTATCCATCACAGCAGGCAACAATTGATACCATCAATTGGAAGAGGCACAAGATAGAGGGAGGCAATCAAACATGTACTCTCAAGGCATTCTGTCTGTCGGAGGAGTGGGGTCACTTCTTGACCACAGAGAGAGTGATGCAATTTTAGCGGTGAACTCCCACCCACAACCCCAACAGAAACTAATACCCTGATAGTGCTGCAATGAAAGAAAAGCTCAACTGTTGCTCCCCAGACACTAGTTTTCACAGAGACATAATGAGAGCCTGAGCGATGTCCAGCCTGACCTTTGAGAGATTGGGAGGATGTGACCAGACACACTATCACCTGTTTCCCAGAGCCCAATATACCTTTGAAACATGGAGCTCTTGAAATGAGAAGGCTACATCTGGAAATGTCATGTCTGTATCAGATTATACTCACAAATTAAAGCTTCAGTCATAAAACACACTCAGAAACCCTAACCGTGGTCACTCAACAAAACAAATACCCTCGAGTCAGACAGACACTGTATGGCAGTGAAATTAAACTCATGTAGGTTGTTGAAATAAAAAAGGTTAACCTTTTCCCTTGAATGTGCATACGAAGCATCCCATTGTTAGAGTCTAAATACGTGCCTAATTCATCTCCAACATACTGTATGTCCAAATCAGATTAGTCATTTTTTTCCTATATCAAAGAAAAACTGTACAGAAATCCAATTAAATGTGTGGTATCATGGAAGTATAGCTACAATACTAAATCAATGCAAAATACTCTGATGTCCTACTGCCACAGCTACAGTACGTTGCTCAAAAGAAATTCCATGTAGGGACTCAGCAATACATAATAATTCAAAATAGGCAGATTATTTCCTCTGTACTGTTCTGTCTGAGATATACAGTCCTGGAGCCATGCACAGGTCAACATTGCTTTTTTAACTAGCGTCTGGAGAGAACGGAGTCTGGCACAGGGGCTTGTGAGCCAGTCATTTCACCATGCTGAGAAAGGACGCTGCTATTCACTGATACCAGCTGCCAGGGTACACACACAGTATGGATTTGCAGCAGAAACACCTAGCAATCTCACTATGCAAGATCAAAAATAACATTCAGCAAGAAGTATATTTCCCATATGGAAAAACCTGCCTGAGGAAAAGTAGACGACATAATCACAGTTTGCCAAATGCATAATATCTCAATCACTAAAACAGCATATGAATGTAGGGTGCTTCATTGCAGGTCTATGTACAGTATGTAGGCAGCTGGAAGATTGGTAGTTAATCATGGCTCTGAAATAGTATGGAGGTGCATATGATAAATAGGATAACTGTGAGACTTTATATATACAGTACATACTAAACTCAGCATAAAAAGAAACGTCCTCTCGCTGTCAACTGCGTTTATTTTCAGCAAACTTATTATGTGTAAATATTTGTATGAACATAACAAGATTCAACAACTGAGACATAAACTGAACAAGTTCCACAGACATGTGACTAACAGAAAATGAATAATGTGTCCCTGAAAAAAGGGGGGGTCAAAATCAAAAGTAACAGTCAGTATCTGGTGTGGTCACCAGCTGCATTAAGTACTGCAGTGCATCTCCTCCTCATGGACTTCACCAGATTTGCCAGTTCTTGCTGTGAGATGTTACCCCATTCTTCCACCAAGGCACCTGCAAGTTCCCGGACATTTCTGGGGCGAATGGCCCTAGCCCTCACCCTCCGATCCAACCGGTCCCAGATGTGCTCAATGGGGTTGAGATCCGGACTCTTCACTGGCCATGGCAGAACACTGACATTCCTGTCTTGCAGGAAATAATGCACAGAACATGGCTGGTGGCATTGTCATGCTGGAGGGTCATGTCAGGATGAACCTGCAGGAAGGGTACCACATGAGGGAGGATGTCTTCCTTGTGACGCACAGCGTTGAGATTGCCTGCAATGACAACAAGCTCAGTCTGATGATGCTATGACACACCGCCCCTGACCATGACGGACTCTCCACCTCCAAATCGATCCCGCTCCAGAGTACAGGCCTCGGTGTAACGCTTCGACGATAAACGTGAATCCGACCATCACCCCTGGTGAGACAAAACCGTGACTTGTCAGTGGAGAGCATTTTTTGCCAGTCCTGTCTGGTCAAGCGACAGTGGGTTTGTGCCCATAGGCTACGTTGTTGCCGGTGATTTCTGGTGAGGACCAGCCTTATAACAGGCCTACAAGCCCTCAGTCCAGCCTCTCTCAGCCTATTGCGGACAGTCTGAGCACTGATGGAGGGATTGTGCGTTCCTGGTGTAACTCGGGCAGTTGTTGTTGCCATCCTGCACCTGTCCCGCGGGTGATGTTCGGATGTACCGATGCTGTGCAGATGTTGTTACACGTGGTCTGCCACTGCGAGAACGATCAGCTGGCAGTCCTGTCTCCCTGTAGCGCTGTCTTAGGCGTCTCACAGTACAGACATTGCAATTCTTTGCCCTGGCCACATCTGCAGTCCTCATGCCTCCTTGCGGCATGCCTAAGGCACGTTCACGCAGATGAGCAGGGACCCTTGCCATCTTTTAGTGTCCTATGTTTTCATAAATGTGACCTTAATTGCCTATCGTCTGTAAGCTGTTAGTGTCTTAACGACTGTTCCACAGGTGCATGTTCATTAATTGTTTATGATTCAAGCTTGGGAAACAGTGTTTGAACCCTTTACAACGAATATCTGTGAAGTTATTTGGATTATTACAAATTATATTTGAAAGACAGGGTCCTGAAAAGGGGATGTTTCTTTTTTTGCTGAGTTTATATGGCCCATAGTTAAATTGCAGCATCATAAAGTGGGTGGGATGTCAGACTGGGGGGTTGGAGGCAGCAGCACGGAATGGTTTTCTGCAGGGGAAAAATACCTGGAATGTCTCTGAGTCTAACAGTGCCTGACAGGAAGAGAGCAGCTTGGAATAGGCCTGGAAGACATGGCACAGAGTGAGAGGGAGAGAGAGGAGGGGGAGAGGGGAAGAGAGAGGATGTCCACCCTGCGCCTTCTCTCCTGTAAAATGGCGGGACGCAGTCAAGCGCAAGAGACACTGTCCCCTCTCCTGCTCCCCCTCCTGGAGCTGACACCTCTTTTCATATCCTGAGGTCATTCTTGCTTTATTTCTGGTTCCTCCTGCGCACACATCTCCTTTTTAACATATTCCATCTATCCTAGAGTATGATTCTTCCTGTATATATCATAATCCACAATCTGCTGAAGTAATTGTATGTTAAAAGGACCCTACACCTCTGTTAATTTGTTCCTAACCATTTGTCATCATGTTTTTCACTTCACTGAGCCAGAATTACAGCAATGAGAACCAAAGGGGCAACTTGCTGTGATGGGCAACAGCAATCTGTTCATTTGCTCACAACATGTCTTCCTTGAGAAATGTGACACCTCGTCAATCTGTGAGGTTGGCTTGATGTCCATGGAAAAAGCTAGGTTTCAAACAGGATTATGTAAGGAACTGGACTGGACATATTGCTCATGACTCAAAATAAGCAATATGCATTGAGCATTGGTCAGGCTTCATCCCTCCAAATGTAAACTGCAGAATATTCTTTGCATGTTCTGTGTGCGTGTATGTATGTGTGCGTGTGTGTGCGCATGCACGCACGTGTGTGCTTGCTTGTGTGCGAGCGTGTATGTGCACATTTATGCGTGCATGTGTGCACACATGATACGTTTGTGAAAGCGAAAGCAGAGTGTTATAGGGGCCTGTCAATCTCCACCTTCCCCTCTCCTTGTGCTCCCCTGGTTTTGTGTGGGCAGTGGAGCGTGAGGGCGACTTGCTGCTTCCTCCTCATTGAGGATGCCAGTCCTTTTCTCTTGTGTCCTGCAGGCACAGCGCCGGTTGACAGACGGGAGTACAAGGGTCAGAAAGAGACATCTAACTAATAACAATAACAACAACAACAAGTGTGGGGGGTGATTCTACTGCCCATCAGTACTGCTTTTCAGACAGAGGCTTATAGAATGTGAGGAGAAGACATATGGAGAAAGAGGAAAAATAGAGAGAAAAAGAAAAAGAGAGAGCATGAAGGAGAGGAGATTCAGAGACATTACGAGGGCTGCTTTGATGGTTACAATTGCTGAGTTGAAGCAATAAAGTCTCCTACCTGGTTTTGTTTGTTATGACAAGGACAAGAATGTAATATCATATTTCAAGAAAACATTACACTTGAAAGAAAAAGAGAGCTAGAGTAGCAATACTGTTTACTACTACCATATTATAGGGGTTACTACACAAGTTATTACTCAAGCAACCTCTCCTACCCAGAGAATTTGTCATTACAGGCAGAAATCAATTGTGATGTTGGTTGTGATTTGAAGAAATGTAGCTATGTTAAAACTGTTATTCTGAATTCTACATGTAAGTTATACAGTACAGCAACTGAGAGAGTAGGGAGATGATGAGTAACAAAAAGTAAAGGGAAAGTGTATCCAGCAGCAGGTGTAACTGTTCTCTCTGCACATTCAAATGGAGAAGCCCCTCTTCTCTCATCTCCTTTCCTCCACGCTGACTCATTCTCTGGCCTGACCCCTGTTGGAATATCGAGAGGCCAAATGAATGGATGGATTCAGATGACTTGCATTCTAATGTGCCACAGAGTGCTGAATTGATTTTAACTTACTGATGGATCCTTTGAGGCGCGAGAAGAGGAGAAGAGATAGGGGAGGGAGAGTCTCTCCCTCTCCCACTCCTTAGTTCCCTCTCCCCCCAAAGCAGCCCTCTCAGACATCCTGCCATCTGCCATATATCTTTGGAGATTATGCCGCCTCCCTGTCCGTTTACCACAACAACAGCCAGGGGGTAATGAGATACATTTTATTTTAAAACTGTGCTTTTACCATCCCCTCTACTGTACATACCGGTGGCCATGTACTGGACCAAACAATGGTAATGTCCCAATGCATTAGATCTCTTCATCCCTTTAGATAGCCCAGATATAAAATGTCTACTGCAGGAAACAAATGCATGAATTCAAACATGCTGTCTTTTTTTTATACCATGTCCTGGAAACTGACTCACTGTTTGTATAGAATATAGTGTTTGTATGGAATATACTGTTTGTATAGAATATACTGTTTGAATAGAATATACTGTTTGTATAGAATATACAGGTGACTGTCAAAGTAAAGGAAACACCGACATAAAGTGTCTTAATAGGGTATTGTTGGGCCACCACGAGCCAGAACAGCTTCAATGCACCTTGTCATAGATTCTATAAGTGTCTGGAACTCTGTTGGAGGTATGCAACACCCTTCTTCCATGAGAAATTCCATCATTTCGTATTTTTTTGATGGTGGTGGAAAATGCTGTCTCAGGCGCATTGGGTTGAGATTGAGACCCTCAGTTGTGTTGAGATCTGGTGACTGAGACACATGCACACGCACACCCACATGCGCGCACCCACATGCGCACGCACGCACGCACACACACACACACACACACACACACACACACACACACACACACACACACACACACACACACACACACACACACACACACACACCCTTTAAACCCCCTAACTCATTTGAGACCCCTCTTTCAGAGTCACTGACATCTCTTCTTCTAGCCATAGTAGTCAAAATAATGGGTGACTGGCCATTTTTATGCATGCATGATGGGATGTTAATTGCTTAATTTAACTCAGGAATCACACCTGCGTGGAAGCACCTGCTTTCACTATACTTTGCATCCCTAATTTACTCAAGTGTTTCCTTTATTTTGGCAGTTACTTGTAGAATACTGTCAACAGAAGTTCAAAATGCAATTGTGACAGAAAGTGTAGGAGCTTTCCTGGCTATATTTGTTTGGGGTGGTCATGCATAAATGACTTGCACTGACACACTGAAGGTGAAAGGTACGGTGGGGTACAAGATTATTGAAACCCTTGATAAAGATGAGCAAAATGTTTGGAATAAAATAACTAATTGAAATACTATAACTATATAGTATGCTAAGCATTTTTGGGAAATTACAATTATTTTATACTAATACAGTCGCTCAGAGAAAGAGATTTTCTTTAACAAGTAAAATATTTTTTTCTGTTTTCAAAACCTTTCAAAACCTTGCCGAGGATAAAGGTACTGAACCGTCTACTAAAATGTTTTATGAGTTGGAGAACACATTGTGAGGGATCTTAGACCATTCCTCCATACAGAATCCTCCAGATCTTTGACATCCTTCACCTGTGCTTATGGAATGCCCACAGGGTTTCAATGGGTTTCAAGTCCGGAAACTGAGATGGCCTATTAAGCATTTTGATGTGCATTTGGTGTTATTGTCTTGCTAGAAGATCCACTTGCAGCTACGTTTCGGGCCTCCTGGCAGGCAACCAGGTTTTTTGGCAAACATATTCTGGTCCTGGGTAAAGTTCATGATGCTGTTGACCTTAACAAGGGCCTCAGGACCAGTAGAATCAACATAGCCCCATAACATTATAGATCCACCACCATATTTTACAGTAGCTATGGGGTCCTTCCTGCCCATGCATTCTCATTTCAAAGACAAACCCACCACTGGTCTCCATGGCCAAAAAGATCAATTTTCATATCATCCAAAAAATGTAAATGCCTGGTTTGATAAACACCATTGGTACTTGAACTGGAAATGGTGCTTTGGTCAGACGACAGGAAAATAGAGC
Source organism: Oncorhynchus tshawytscha (assembly GCF_018296145.1). Lineage (NCBI taxonomy): Eukaryota > Metazoa > Chordata > Actinopteri > Salmoniformes > Salmonidae > Oncorhynchus > Oncorhynchus tshawytscha. Next base: position 27,929,076 of record NC_056461.1, on the reverse strand, counting down.
TCTTTGGCCCTTGTTAAGATCAACGGCATCATGAACTTTGGACAATATTTTTGCCAAAAACCTGGTTGCCTCTGCTAGGAGGCTGAGACTTGGCCTCAAGTGGATCTTCTAGCAAGACAATATGTTTGTGTGTGTGTGTGTGTGAGGAGGTTCTTGTGTGGTGTCTTTTTGCCTCGCCAACCCTGGGCTGCGTTTTGTTCACACAATTGCTCTCAGAGTGATTAATATTAATATTGACATTGGTGATAAAATTATTTTTCCCAGAAGCAATTTCCATCTGCCCTTCAGCAGGCGAGACAAGAAGCAGCCAGCATCCACATGGCTAATCCTCCCCCACTGCACTGCACTGCTGATGCCTACTTGTATGGGTGATGGCATTATTTAAGCCAGCTGACATGGCTTAAACTTTCTGAAACCACACAGTACATCACAGTACACATGGTCCGGTCATACCAAGGTGAGGGAGCGGGTAAGGTTAAGTTCTGTTGTGTTCTGTTGTATGGATAGACACTGAGGGGGAATAGATCTAACCTTTCTGCTTCACACTCACTGTTGGCCCAGAGTACTACATGGCATGGTTAGCATTTGAACAGAGCTGCAGTGAAAACATTTCCTCTCAGCTCGCAGCTGTATATGCATACTGTATTTAAGCTCAGAGGCTGTGGCATGTCTTCAGTGTCATTGCTCTGTTTGGAATACTGGAGGGATTCTAATGTTGACCCTGGAAGAGGGGCTATTTTTAACATCCAATTTGGTTCCCTGGTTCCCTCCCCGTCTATCTCCTCCCTCAACATGGCCGTGTGGGCGCTGAGACTTTCAATGTGCTCTGCTGACTGCTCAGACTACTACTGTCCATCATTTGTTTATGTTCTCATTTGGAAAAAGAGGCCACTTCTCCTAATGCATTATAATTTACCACAGAAGTTGCAGAGGGCCAGTGCCAACCTCACTTTTACTTTCTCTTTCTCTCAGTCTCTCTCTCTCTCAGTCTCAGTCTCTCTCAGTCTCTCTCTGTCACGGTCGTCTGAAGAAGTGGACCAAAGCGCAGCGTGTTGAGCGTACATTACTTTATTTATATAAATGTCACCAACAAAACAAGAAACAAAGAAACGACCATGAAGCATACGAGGGCTATAGTGCCACTAACAAAGACAACTTCCCACAATAGCAAAAGGGAAAAAGGCTGCCTAAGTATGATTCCCAATCAGAGACAACGATAGACTGATAGCTGTCCCTGATTGAGAACCATACCCGGCCAAAACATAGAAACACAAAACATAGAAATCAGAACATAGACTGCCCACCCAAATCAAACCCTGACCAAACCAAAATAGAGAAAAAAAAGGCTCTCTAAGGTCAGGGCGTGACACACTCTCTCTCTCTCTCTCTCTCTCTCTCTCTCTCTCTCTCTCTCTCTCTCTCTCTCTCTCTCTCATGCCCCTCACAACCCATGATGATAATGGCTGTAGTTGGTCTCCCATCTCAAATAGCTCATTTCACATGTAATTTCTCTCTTCTCAGTCTCTCACTGTTCCTTGGTTGTGGTTAGAGTAAAGGCGTTGCCATTGAAGCTCACAATGAGGAAGAATAGAGGAGGGCCTTGGAGACAAGGAGTCTGCCATGAGCTTTTCACACAAAGCCCTTTGAGTAGCCTCAATCTTTTAACAACTTCAGAAAATAAGTACCGTACAGATATCAGAAAGTGCTTTTTCAGTTTTCTCCCCAGAGGTTCACAGGTTTTGTCAATCTATCATAATCACACTTTGAACTGTGTTCATAATCTATTAATGGGACTTGGGAACACCATTAGACCCTGCCAGTCTTTCCAAATCGGTTGATATACTGTTTCTAGGCAACATAGTTGTTTCCTTCAATATTAAGATGGGCTATTGTGATTAAAATAGATGTTGCTCATCAAACTAACTGGCTTTTATCACCTATGTGCAGTTGTGTGGAAAATACCGCTAATCTCTTTGTAAACACAAGAAGTGCCTCAGCCAGCTCCAGTCATCTCATGACAGAAACACCTACACAAAACAACTGTGTCTCATCCCGCCTAGAGCCACAGCGAGAGGGGGATATTTCAAATGCCCAACAGACCATAGCTATGCTAGACTTGCAATGTTCTGCTCGGCAGACTCCTGATGTTACATAATTTTACGAGCAAGGTCTCTATTCAATCAGATCTGCTTTAGCTGACATCCGCATAGTGGTTGTTTTGGCCGTGTCGGAGGTGGAACTGCGTTAGAGCTGTCAAAACCACAAGCGTCTCCTGGCATTATACCTACAGCGGACATTGCCATTGGCTACACAGAGTCGAATTAAAATAAATCCCATGCAGCCTTGTCTATAAGTTTGAACACTGGAATGTGGGATGACAGAAATATTCATTATTTAGTTTAATAATTTTCAAATTTGAGCATCATTATTTCTCGTTCTGAACTTCTAACCTGAGAGGGACGGTGTGGCTTCCTGACAATTATCGCAAGAGCAGCTGCTCAGCAATTTGATGGTTCAAAATCAATTCCACCTCCTCACCAAGTGAGGAGTTTTTGTATGGAGGTCAATGAGAGTGTCGAAGTTGGTCAGCATCATTTTCAAGGGCTTATTTGCTACGTGAGGTTTATTTGATCAGTTAGAAGCTTCGTAATGCTTAAGTTGTTATGAGTGTACTGATATAATTAGGACACTTGACATCACAGCAATTTTCAGATTTTTTTATTTTTATATCGGAGTTGTGCCTAGTTGCTCACTAACCTAACATAGCAGGAGTAAAGGTTATTCACACATGTATCTGTTCTCTCATTGGCTAGAATGTTCCCACCTGATCTTGCCTCCCCCCGACTGCCTTCCATTTTCAAAGAAATGTATTTTCATTGTTAGCGGCGTCTTGAGTATCTGGTCAATAAAATGCATAATTTGTGTCTCGGCCCAACATACACCTGTCCTGGACAGTCCTGCCATGTGGCACAGAAGCAATTCTTTCTGCAAATACACTCTCTATACTTATAAAGATCATCATAAAATATCTGAAATAGCATTACCCTAGCAGGCATGGGTGTCATGTACCTCAAAAATCAGAGGGGGCACAAAGTATGTGAGGATGGCATTGGGAAGTTGGAGAATTTTGCCTTTTTCTAACACCTGAAACAGCTTTTTCCTGTAATCTAGAGCCATAGTCATTATGCTTAATTCTATGTAAAAAAATGTCCATATTTTTTCATATCTTAAAAATATTCGTAACAAATATGTATATTTACACCACGATTCAAAAGTTTGGGGTCACTTAGAAATCTCCTCGTTTTTGAAAGAAAATAACTTTTTTTGTCCATTAAAATAACGTCAAATTGATCAGAAATACAGTGTAGATATTGTTAATGTTGTAAATGACTATTGTAGCTGGAAACAGCAATTTTTTTAATGGAATATCTACATAGGCACACAGAGGCCCATTATCAGCAACCATCACTCCTCTGTGTTCCAATGAAATATTGTGTTAGCTAATCCAAGTTTATAATTTTAAAAGGCTAATTGATCATTAGTAAACCCTTTTGAAATGATGTTAGTACAGCTAGCTGAACACTGTTGTCCTGATTAAAGAAACAATAAAATGGGCCTTCTTTAGACTAGTTTGGTATCTGGAGCATCAGCATTTGTTGATTCGATTACAGAATCAAAATGGCCAGAAACAAATAACTTTCTTCTGAAACTTGTCAGTCTATTCTTGTTCTGAGAAATGAAGGCTATTCCATGCGAGAAATTGCCAAGAAACTGAAGATCTCGTACAATACTGTGTACAACTCTCTTCTCAGAACAGCACAAACTGGCTTTAACCAGAATAGAAAGAGGAGTGGGAGGCTCCGGTGCACAACTGAGCAAGAGAACAAGTACATTAGAGTGTCTTGTTTGAGAAACAGACGCCTCACAAGTCCTCAACTGGCAGCTTCATTAAATAGTACCCACAAAACACCAGTCTCAACGTCAACAGTGAAGAGGCAACTCCGGGATGCTATTCTTTTCTTCTAGGCAGAGTTGCAAAGAAAAAGCTATTTCTCAAACCGTCCAAAAAAAAGACTAAGATGGGCAAAATAACAGACACTGGACAGAGGAAGATTGGAAAAAAGTGTTATGGACAGACAAATCTAAATTTGCGCTGTTCAGACCACATGGAAGAACATTTGTGAGATGCAGAAACAATGAAAATATGCAAGAGGAGTGCTTGATGCCATCTGTCAAGCATGGTGGAGGCTTTGTGATGGTCTGGGGTGCTTTGGTGGTGGTAAAGTGGGAGATTTGTACAGGGTAAAATGGATCTTGAAGCAGGAAGGCTATCACTCCATTTTGCACTGCCATGCCACACCCTGTGGACAGCGCTTAATTGGAGCCAATTTCCTCCTACAACAGGACAATGACCCAAAGCACAGCTCCAAACTATGCAATAACTATTTAGGGAAAAAGCAGTCAGCTGGTATTCAAATCAAATCAAAGTGTATTTGTCACGTGCACCGAATACAACAGGTTCACCTTACAGTGAAATGCTTACTTACAGGCTCTAACCAACAGTGCGGAGAAAGAAAAAAAATGTGTGTGTGTGTGTGTAGGTAAGTAAAGAAATAAAACAACAGCAAAAAGACATTTGAAAATAAGAGTAGCAAGGCTATATACAGACACCGGTTAGTCAGGCTTATTGAGGTAGTATGTACATGTGGGTATGGTTAAAGTGACTATGCATATATGATGAACAGAGAGTAGCAGTAGCGTAAAAAGAGGGGTTGGTGGGTGGTGGGACTCAATGCAGATAGCTCGAACAGCCAATGTGCGGGAGCACTGGTTGGTCTGGCCAATTGAGGTAGTATGTACATGAATGTAGAGTTAAAGTGACTATGCATATAAGATAAACAGAGAGTAGCAGCAGCGTAAAAGAGGGGTTGGGGGGGCACACAATGCAAATAATCCGGGTAACCATTTGGTTACCTGTTCAGGAGTCTTATGGCTTGGGGGTAAAAACTGTTGAGAAGCCTTTTTGTCCTAGACTTGGCACTCTGGTACCTCTTGCTATGAGGTAGTAGAGAGAACAGTCTATGACTGGGGTGGCGGGGTCTTTGACAATTTTCAGGGCCTTCCTCTGACATCGCCTGCTGTAGAGGTCCTGGATGGCAGGCAGCTTTGCCCCAGTGATGTACTGGGCCGTACGCACTACCCTCTGAAGTGCCTTGCGGTCAGAGGCCGAGCAATTGCCAGTACCAAGCAGTGATGCAACCGGTCAGGATGCTCTCGATGTTGCAGCTGTAGAACCTTTGGAGGATCTCAGGACCCATGGCAAATCTTTTTAGTTTCCTGAGTGGGAATAGGCTTTGTTGTGCCATCTTCACGACTGTCTTGGTTTGTTTGGACCATTCTAGTTTGTTGTTGATGTGGACACCAAGGAATTTCAAGCTCTCAACCTGCTCCACTACAGCCCCGTCGATGAGAATGGGGAATTGCTCGGTGCTCCTTTTCCTGTAGTCCACAATAATTTCCTCCGTAGTCTTGGTTAAGTTGAGGGATAGGTTGTTATTCTGGCACCACCCGGCCAGGTCTCTGACCTCCTCCCTGTAGGCTGTCTCGTCGTTGACGGTGATCAGGCCTACCACTGTTGTGTCGTCAGCAAACTCAATGATGGTGTTGGAGTTGTGCCTGGAAATGCAGTCGTGGGTGAACAGGGAGTACAGGAGGGGACTGAGCACGCACCCCAGGCCTCTCTCATCTTTTTTAGTGGGAGAACTTGCACAATTGGTGACTGACTAAATACTTTTTTGCCCCACTGTAGTTATCAACTTAAGAGAGTGCCTAAGCAACACACCAAGTCGGAAAATCCTAGACATGACTTTAGAGACAATGCCATGATAGTCATTTAGCAAGGACATTGGACATATATAGAATACCGTCCAATTAGATGATTTTGGTGGGAGATCTATATTTTGTGTATGCTTTCATTCCTTTCGGTTCAGTTCCTTTGACACTTAGTAAGTGATAGAGCCATAAACAAAGTCCCCATACAACCATCACTTAGTGCCACAACGCCGCTCATTGGGGAATTAATGTAATTATACATATAGTTTGTGAGTGTGGCTGCATTGTTAACATCTGCCTAAGTTACTGCCCAGATCTTCCAGTCTGGACGGTCAGACGACGGGTCCGAAACGGCGATTCCAATTCCGTACACCCACTGGCCATCCTTGTGGTGGACTGCCCCGCTGTCAGAAAGCCTACCAAGGTAAACCACCAGAGTGAGGGACCGCAATGGCGATCACCAACAAGGACATCCCCTGGCCCTTACTGTGGTACTTTGTAGCTTCCAGGAAACCTACCAAGGTAAACCACTAGAGGGGGACCGCAACGACGATCTCCAAACGGACATCAACTGTCTATCCTTGTAGTGTACTGCTCCGCTATCAGAGAGTCTACCAGGTTCAACCACCAGAGGGGGACTGCAATGATGATCTACAAACAGGACATCATGTGGTAATATTTTTTTTGTTGATTTGTAACTTGCAGAATAATCACAAGATCCAAACCACCAGGGGGGACTGTCATCATGTGGCCCTCTTTGGGTATAGCTAGTGGCTTCTCCTTCTCTCCCTCCTACACCCAGGTTCTGTTATTCCTGGAGGAGAATCTCTCCTTCTGGCCATGCAGTATAGAGCTAGAGAGTTTCACAGTAGAACAAAGACACTTCTACGTCACAGAAGTTGAGAACTGAACAATATCCATGTTTTGGAGAATGTGTAAATGGTCGGTGGAGAAGCCAGCTACAACACGGTCCATTTTGTTTCATGTTTGTGACTTCATGAAAGACAATACAGACAGATGACCATAACTCTGTTTATACAGGTACCTCAGTTGTGAAGTTTGCTTATAATTATTGTATAAAATGAATGAGTAAAGATGAAACTATTTGTGAAATGACGTAATACTAGGTTTAACCGTTAATGTGAGGGAACTGTATGATCTGTATGATCTGGCTCATGGGACAGCCCTTTTCTACTGTTATGAACAAAAACCCCTCCTGAAGAAATCCTCTTCAGACCACGCGTACCTCGATGGACACCGAGGGGGCACAGGTTGAGTTCAGACCACAAAAACCTCAGTATAAGCTAAGGTTGTAATGGTTGTTGAATTCCTAACCATACCATGTGGAGCATTGGGTACACAATGGGAAATGGTTCAACTCTGAGACTATCGATCCCGACAGAATAAGAGCAAATCTTAGATACTAATTACTATTCTGCAGCTAGAAATGATGTCAACCTGGGATGCGAAGACTGACAACTGCCGAAACATCTATTCTATTTGAACATTTCTGAATAGTACTCTGAAGTATCCATTCTAACCACGACAGACTTCAGGGAAGCAGAGAGAGACGCTCAGATGAACTTTCCAACAGAAAGACGGATGATTCCAACAGATATCACGATGACACACTGAACATAAATATATATTGATTGCAATTATTCCCGAATGAGTGTGCGCTCATGTGCAAAGGATTAGCATTTCAATTAATATAATTATCAACTGTTAAGTGACTCCTTTTTGTCTTTCCCGTCCTTCTAAGTCCACACCTACTTCCCTTTGTCCACCAAGCCGTCATATCAGCTTAGCCCACTAGGGAACCCCCCCTATAATTTCCTTGTAACCATATCTACTGTTTGTTTGTTTATGCATTTCTGTGATTATTTATTTAGTTAGTAAAAAATGATTAAGACAATTGGTGTATGGATGATTCATAGTAAAGGCTGGGTTTGTGCAGATAACCAACAATTTACGTCGTTTGGACGTCAGCACAGAGATAGAAGGCTCAAAATCATGAAAAGAATGGTCAATTAGGTTTGCTGACGGAATGTGTCGAGACTAGCTTGAGGTAAAAAATAATTCATTAACCATTGGAAGAGTGCACTGGAGATTCCCTTTCCCGTGTTGCACTCTGAGGGACTCCTATCACGCTTTTGTCAAGGGTAATTTGATTGTTTAGGTCTCTGACCTTCTTACTGATTATAGCTGGACTGACTGTTGCTGGTATTGGTACTGGTACCCAAGGGGACCAGTTATCCTACCGATTTATTCTGAAAAATTATCTTACCAGAACACATGATTAGAGCATTTTACTAGTTGTATTGCAGTTGAACCTACACATGGCAGAAAAATGTTTTTATTGTCATGCCTTGCCATTTGTTTGAGGTGGAAGTCCACTGGACTTCTACGACCAGTGTGGTCCACCTCAGTAATATCTTAGATGTGTTTTAAGATTACCCCCATCGAGGGGCTTGTCTGCTCCTCACTGTTCTCATACGGGAGTTTACAACTAGATTTGTTTTATGCTCTGGCGGCTTTGTACGGTGTTGCCTGTAGTCTCGATGAGCCTCATCGAGGCTGGGTCTGGGCTACTATTCCCCCCGATGTGTCTAGGGACTCCCCCACCAGGGTGTGGTGTTGGTCACCGAGGCTCAAACGAAAAGGTAGGACCCTATGTACGAGTTGTCAGTGGCCGCATTGTTATGAGAATGGTTGTAACCTTTCAACCAAATCTACTGGTGTTTGTGCTTCAAAACGCTCAGTGGCTGTTGAGGGCTGTCAGTCACCACACCGTCCGTGTGTGGCAACCTATTCATTATCTGCGAACTGAGACAAGGATATCGGTCTGTGATATTGCAGAGTGTTTCACCAGTGGGAGTCATTGGGTCAGTTGCTGGACTGATGCCATTAGTGTCATTGTAAGGGGTGACAGTTCCCCACAAAGCGGAAGGTGTATCATCGGAAGCAGAGTGCACTCTGTGCATCAATGTTTTTCTTGCTGAGACAGCCGCAGTGCTGGTGGAAGTGTCTGAAGGGCAAGAGATGTTCATCTCAACTACCATATTGCACGACTGCAAGGAGGAGGGAAGTTGTTCATTCACAGAGATAGCAGGCTCGAAATCATGAAAAGAATGGTCAATCAGGTTTGCTCATAGAATGTGTCGGGATATCTTCTTGGATCGTAGTAATATCTTCTTGGATCGGATTCTGCCCCAAGAGGTTTCTAAACGTATTTTTTCCAGTGGGTGCTTTCGACAGACACGCTTCGTGAATGATTGCGTTGCAGCTAGCATTAGAGGAAGACAGTGTGGTCAGTGGAGAAGGCACTGTGGCCTGTGACCATAACTGCTTTGTTTTCCAATCCATCAGTGGGAGTAACCGATCCATGTCTGCTCCAAGTAGCAGGGGTACAGATTCGAGGCTGGTAACATACACAGGGTGAACGAGCGATACGTCCTGGAAGTGTAGTTTCAGCATGACTCTCAATGTGAGAGGCAAGGTAGTCTGAGTGACCCCTCAAAGTGTAGTGTTGCATCGTTCCACTTTTAACCAACGAAATGTTGGCTTCAAAGCCCGTTTGAGAGATGAGTGATATTGTCGCACCCAAACCAAATTAGCGCAAGTCAAGTTAAGCAATCCTCCAGGACTGTTTCCAGGTATAGGCATTTAGATTTGTGTTTAGTGGACATATTCCCCACAAAGTGGAGTGGTCGTTCGAAATGACATGATGTGCCATTTCTGTTCAAGGTCGACTTTTCGGATTTTGAGTGGGGTTGGCTTTAACGAAGCGTTTGACCTTTTTCTTCGCAACCTTTGTATCAGAGTCTATAGACAAAGCCCGTGGGCTTGTTTCTTGATCAAGTGGGCTCTGGATAGGGTCTCAAGTGATAGCGGGAGTAATTAAAATTTTAACATCCTTGCTATGGGCGTTAATTCCTGCAGACCTGGTGTCCGGTAATTCCCTGTCTAGTCCTTCTGATTTATCTTTTACCCTTTTCTCAAAAATGTCTCACTTTAGTTCTTTACTTAGTGGAACTTCTGGAGAACATTGGTCTACGTTTTGATCATCCTTCAACCCTTTGTTACCCTTGTGCTCTGACACTTTTTGTGGATTGGGTGTAGGAACACAGCGAACAGGTCGATTGTAGCGGTAGTCGTTTTGTTGGAGACGTACTTTACAGTTATTTAGACCGCGGAGGTTATTGGAATCGTGGTTCAGTGGGAAACCGTTGTTGTACGTCATCTCTTAATGTTCCAATACCTGATAATGCACCGTCTAACTGGAGTGAGTGCTCCTGGTCAAACTTCAAAACCGAGTGGTCAGGGCTCTTAGCGTTGTGAACTTTTGATGCCTCAAAAGCTGTGCTTGCAAGCTCTCTGAGTTGTAAGATAGGCAAGCCAATGTGGGCTGCAGGGCCCAAGATGTGGGCTGCAGGGCCCAAGTAGGCAATGAAGGTGGGATAAATGTTCGACAGAAACATTTGTTTGAATGGTAACAGCTCTTCCATTCCTGTTTCAGTGAGTAGGCCAAAGTAAGATGAACAAAGCCTACGGTAGTAAGCTTGTGGGTGTTCATTGCGAGCTTGTTTGACAGTGTTAGCCAGTGAGCTATCGTGTTTCCGAGTCGCAGGACCACTGAATTCTAATTTCAAAGCTGTGGCAAGTTTAGCGTAGTCATTTAGCACGTTGCTGTTGTAGATGAATGAACCTCATCACGTGTCTATTTGACATTTGCTTCAACAGGTAAACCCTGTCAGAACCAGTAGCATTCGGGTAGCACTCCAATGCGTCCAAAGGTGGGGAAATTCTTGACAAGTTTGTCAAGGTATTCCGCGCCAAGCGGGCGGAGAGGGTTGGCTTCATCCTATTGAGAAATTGGGGCCGAAAGGCCAAGAGGAGAAGCCAAGCTTTGGCTTTGTTGGCCAAGAGGCGCCATATTACAAGAGGAGAAGACTGAGGGACACATGAGGGAGGCAAAGTCTGAAACCTATCGTCTTTACTCCCATGAGTACAGGGCTCTGGTTGCTTGGATAGGTAGTCACCCTGTAGAGCGTGACCATTCTGGACTTCCTCCAGATGGTACCCAAAGGGTAGTATTCTGCTGCATTGCAAAGTCCACTTGAACACTTAGAGTACTGATTTTGGACAAGTGAGTGTCGCACTTGCTCCTTTCGGTCTCAAACTTATCTGTCATGGTTTGCAGATAGAGGTATTCAGTGATGAGATTTCCTCCGCTTGCTTAGAAATCAATATTTCCATCTTCATCACCTGTGTTCTCTAATCATTCATTTGGTCAGCGACTTCAATGAGTTCTGCTGATTTGTCATCAAACTTAGTCATTGTGTTCATTAGCTTCTTACGGTAACGTCCCACCTGGACAACATCCGGTGAAATTCAAACTACAGAATTATAAATATTTAAAATCACAAGTGTAATACATCAACATAAAGCTTAACTTCTTGTTAATCCAGCCACTGTGTCAGATTTCAAAAAGACTTTATGGCAAAAGCACACCATGCGATTATCTGAGGACAGCGCCCCGCATACAAAAGCATGAAAAACATATTTCAACCAGGCAGGTGCGCCACGAATGTCAGAAATAGCGATATAATAAATGCCTTACCTTTAATGATCTTCGTCTGTTGGCACTCCAAAAGGTCCCAGATACATCACAAATGGTCCTTTTGTTCGATAATGTCCTTCTTTATATCCATAAAAACTCAGTTTAGCTAGGGCACTTCAGTTAATAATCCACCCAGTTTCTCTCCATCAAAATTGCATACAAAATAAATCCCAAACGTTACTAAGAAACTTTTCCAAACAAGTCAAACAACGTTTCTAATCAATCCTTAGGTACACTAATACGTACATATAAGATAACATTTAACACGGAGAATCGTTATTGTCTTTACTGGAGAAAAATACCAAAGAACAGGCTCCCTTCCACTCGCTTGGAAACACTACAGCCAAAATGGAAACCTAGAAAAACTACAATTTGTGGCTCATTTTTCCAAAAATCAGCATGAAACTCTTTCTAAAGACTGTTGACATCTAGTGGAAGCCCTAGGAACTGCAATCTGGGATGATTTCGCCTTAATAAAAGTGACAGCCATTGAAAACAGTGGTAGGCTGATTTTTTGTTGTTGTTGGAAGGGATGGTATGTCCTCTGGGTTTCGCCTGCAATATCAGTTCTGTTATACTCACAGACATGATTTTAACAGTTTTAGAATCTTTGGAGTGCTTTCTATCCAATTATATGCATATCCTCGCTTCTGGGCCTGAGTAACAGGCAGTTTACTTTGGGGATGGTTTTCATCCGGACGTGAAAATACTGGCTAAATACTGCCCTACCTAAGAGAGGTTAACTTATCGTCTTTGGTCTGCAGCATTTTGAGTAGAACCGTGTTACTTTGAGTAACGTTCAACAAAACTGCATGCATGTTATCAAGTTGAGCTCCTGTTCGTAGATAACTCGTCAAAATGATCTAGTTTGGCGTGGACATAATCATATTTAGTTTTGGCTAAATCGTGTTGTTCCTGTAGCTTATGATTTTGTTTGTAGACTTTGTGCTTGTTCATTGTCATAATTTTTTGCAATGACATTTAATTGTTCAGTTTCAAAAGCAGTTCCATAGCTAGCAGAATTTTCCCCTTTTCTGCATTTGTCATTGGTTTCCCAGTTCTCTCCACCTGTCCCTTTTTGTCTACCATTACCTGCTCGTGCTTCAGCTGTGCACTGCGATATTGGACAGATGCTGACGGATCTCGGATGGCAAGATATCAGGGCTAGACTGGAGAGAACCTTTACTAGGTTTACTAAAGTTTGGTTTTGGAATACCTTGTTAGCTGCAAAGATGATTTTAAACTATTTATAGATGTTAATGAACCATCAGTACTGTACCAGTACCGTGGGAGCTGGACGTGAATGAATTTTCAAAAGCAAATAGAATTAATTAATCAATGATTAATCATACCTGGATAGGCTATCTGGGAATTAAACTTTACTTAACCTGGGAAGTTGGTTCATCTAGGTTACTATTGCATAGTTGAAAATGTCTTATTTCATTGGAAGAACCTGGAAAGTTATGTTCGACAATTTAACTTATTAAATTGAATGTGGAAATGATATCCAAACAAGTGGGATTGCTTGGATTATCATAAAAGTAAGCAGTATTTTAAATGTTAGGGTAAATTCACCACTAGGTTCACTTCTCGCTAAGACCAAAGCCACTGTCATGACGTTGGCTTGGGGGGTTGGTTTATGACAGTCATAAATACCTCTTCCACCCTTTTTCCTCTCTCTACCCTACTAAGGTTACACTTGCATAACCCTTGGTTAACATAGAGATTCTGGGAACGTCAGAATGTGGGGGGAAATGAACTATATTCTGGTAATCCGAACAATTGAACATATGCAGTGGTACTTAATGAATATGATGTCAGTTTGGTTGTCATCTGAGACGTTCTCATCAATGATAAGATGACATAAACTCTACAATCTACACATCAGAGTTATCGGATTCACATGGAATTGTTGTCAATTTAAATTTTTGAATATTAAATTATTTGTGACGGGATGAAATGTGATTTTAGCTTCTAAAATGTGAGATGTGGGTTTTTATAATTTAGGGCTGCTCACTCAGTGGCCCGCCTCTGTGAAGGGACAAGGGCTATAAAACACACCCTCCTCTCCCTTCCTATATTAAGCCTTGACGACAACATAACTTCCTGTTTCAATGAGGTAGGATGACGATCCTATGTCAGAATGGTTCAGATAAAACTACAGAACCAAGCCAACATAAGCATGAACTTTGGTTGTGAATGGTATGAACTTTGAACTCTTATTCACGACAAAAGTGATACCTCCTAGCCGTTGAGTTAGCGACCGCAGCTGCGAACGCAGGTTAGGAAGGAACAGACAGAGTATCCCATCTACCACACAACGACATTACTACAACTTATCCAAGTGACCACCAGAGACATTCTTCAAAGGACAGAGGACTTGGTTTGCCAACAAGGTCTTCCATCTACCACCAACCTACTGAAGTGCAGCTCAGAGTAAATATTTATAGCATTTTCCTTTTCCAAACGGGCGGTAATTTAGAATGCATAAGATACTGTATTTACAATAGCACAGCTTCACCTTTGTTCCTGTCTTCCCGCTCTTTCACTCAACCCAGCCCCTTTTCCTTTGTGTAACAAGCTGTCATGTCTGCTCCACCCGCTAGGGACTTTTTCCTTTATGACGGAAAGAATTATCCAGGTATAATTCATTCTTTGTATATGTAGTTCTGTGTGATTGGTTAGGTATTTAGTAAATGAATAATTAAACCCAATTTTGTATTGGTGATTCAAAATTGTTAGCCAGGGTTCTTGCAGATAACCAAGAACTGAACCAAGAGACTGAAGTAAGATTAAGATTAATGTTGATTGCTATTGACGTAAAATATTGCTAGTTCTTTAAGAGTTTATTTGGAAGATAACTGCTCTATTAATATTCCTTTGTGGTGCCCGACTCTCTGTTTAATTACATTTACATGATTAGCTCAATCAGGTGATATTAATTACGGAGAAATGATTTTATAGAATAGCATCTTTTATCAAGTAATCCGGTATAGCCAAAGACACGACACCACATACGATTCTCGCTGGAGGCAGGACTTCCGTCAGTGCTGGGGTTTACTGAATGTGCTTTGCAAAAGCACATTTTGCTGATTAATCAAACCTGTATAGGCGATTTGGGTATTAAATGTTAAATTAACCTGAACCTTGTTGATCTAGGTTAATGTGAAAAGTTTAAATTCTCACATTGCAGAAAACCAATCAATTTGGATATTATTTAAAAGATTCCACTTGAAAAGTAAATCTGGCAATTTTACTTGTTAGTTAAATTGAACGAGACATCGATATCCAGTCAATTGCAATTAGCAAAATATCTTAACGTGATCCACGTTTGGGTGTCACCTAATTATTTTTCAAGAAATGTACTGGCAATTCTACACCATCAGCAATCGCAGGAAGCTGAAATCAAACAGAAGTACAAAGGGCGGGACTTCCGCCGCGCAAGGCAGAGGAATTTCAACGGGACACAGGAAAAGGAAAAATACAGTTTCCCTTTGTTAGCTTAGCATCTCAGGCAAGCTAATCCTACTTCGTTCAGAAATCTAACTTCCAAGCACAAAATAGGGTCCGCTTCACCATGGAAAGGGGGGTTTTACAAGTAACGTCTCACATTAAACCATTCTGCATACTTTGCTAGTATTACGTTGACCGGAGCAACACGGTACATAAATACAGATACCCACACTGGCCTACCCACACTGGCTTAGCGCAGTAGGCGGACAGAATACTTTGGCTCGGTCACCGAACAGATCTATCCTCTAATTTCTAACCTTACTGGCTCAATGCCCTTGCTCTAGAAATTAGTATTGACCAACAGAAATCGTACCGTTTGGCCTAACAGACTAAATCTGGAATCCGGAGGCACTCTCTGTACCTTGTTCAAATGGAAACACACACAAATCAAATCAAATCAAATTGATTCATATAGCCCTTTGTACATCTCCTGATATCTCAAAGTGCTGTACAGAAACCCAGCCTATAACCCCAAACAGCACGCAATGCAGGTGTAGAAGCACAGTGGTTAGGAAAAACTCCCTAGAAAGGCCAAAACCTAAGAAGAAACCTAGAGAGGAACCAGGCTATGAGGGGTGGACAGTCCTCTTCTGCCTGTGCCGGGTGGAGATTATAACAGAACATGGCCAAGATGTTCAAATGTTCATAAATGACCAGCATGGTCAAATAATAATAATCACAGTAGTTGTCGAGGGTGCAGCAAGTCAGCACCTCAGGAGTAAATGTCAGTTGGCTTTTCATAGCCGATCATTAAGAGTATCTGTACCACTCCTGCTGGGACAGGTAGCACGTCCGGTGAACAGGTCAGGATATCATAGCCGCAGGCAGAACAGTTGAAACTGAAACACACACAACCAATTTGTATACAAAGCAGTCTGTTTGTACAATTCTGTTTGCACAATTGATATATATATAATTCAACAGCAAAGTCTAATTCTATCTTAGATTCCTCGCATGGGGCGTCATAATATGTCATGTCTTTGGCATCATTAAATTGAAGACATATTTTATCAAATCAATTCTCTGTAATTATTATTATGTGATTAAACTAATCATGTAAATGTAATTAACTGGGAAGTTGGGACACCAAGGAAAATCTTCAGATTACAAAGTTATCATTTTCCTAATATAGCTCTTCAGATATTTTAATATCTGATCAAAGGGTCTTCTAATTCATTAATGAATCTTTATCTCAGGTTAGTCTCATTCCAAATGTCATTTGTAATTTGTTGGTTATCTACACAAACCCAGCCTTTACTATGAATCATCCATACACCAATTGTCTTAATCATTAGCGAAATCAATAATCACAGAAATGCATTAACAAACAAACAGTAGATGTGGTTAAAAGGAAATGATAGGAGAGGTTACCTAGTGGGCTAAGCAAATATGACGGCTTGGTGGACAAAGGGAAGTGGGTGTGGACTGAGAAGGGTGGGAAAGACAAAAAGGAGTCACTACACAGTTGATAATTACATTAATTGAAATGCTAATCCTTTCCACATGAGCGCACACTCATTCAGGAATAATTGCAATCAATATATATTTACGGTCAGTGTGTCATCGTGATCTCTGTTGGAATCATCCTTCTCTCTGTTGGAAAGTTCATCTGAGCATCTCTCTCTGCTTCCCTGAAATCTTTCGTGGTTAGTATGGATACTTCAGAGTACCATTCAGAAATGTTTTTATAGAATAGATGTTGTCAGTCTTCGCATCCCAGGTTGACATCATTTCTAGCTGCAGACTAGTAATTAGTATCTAAGATTTGCTCTTATTCTGTCGGGATCGATAGTCTCAGAGTTGAACCATTTTCCGCCATGTAGCCGATGCTCCACGTGGTATGGTTAGGAATTCAACAACCATTACAACCTTAGCTTATACTGAGGTTTTTGTGGTCTGAACTCAATCTGTGCCCCCTCGGTGTCCATCGAGGTATGCGTGGTCTGAAGATGATTTCTTCAGGAGGGTTATTTATTCGTAATCGTAGAAAAGGGCTGTCCCATGAGCCAGATCATGTCTGTGCTCATGGGGGCGGGCCAATGACTTAGTTAAACTTGAAAGGGAATACAATTCTCTCACTTTAACGGTTAAACCTAGCATTATGTCATTTCACAAATAGTTTCATCTTTACTCATTCATTTTATACAATAATTAGATGCAAACCTCATAACAGAGGCACCTGTATAAACAGAGTTATGGTAATGTGGCTGTATTGTCTTTCATGAGGTCACATACATGAAACAAAACGGACCAGGTCGTAGCTGGCTTCTCCACTGACCGTTTACACATTCTCCAAAACATGGATATTGTTCAGTTCTCAAGTTCTGTGATGTAGAAGAAGTTCCTTTGTTCTACTGTGAAACTCTCTCTCTATATACTGCATGCTCAGGAGGAGAGCGTCTCCTCCAGGTATTTAAGACCTGAGATAACAGAACCTGGGTGTAGGAGGGAGAGAGCGGGAAGCCACTAGCTATACCCAAAGAGGGCCACGTCATGACACCTGTAACCCCTATGGGCATGACACTTCTACTAGCAGGGTGAAAAAACATGTTATTTAAGCCTATCAGAGAGGCTAAGATCTGCTTTGCAGACTGATCTGTCATAGGGGGAACAGTATGTCGTAATAGAACAATGACAACAGATTTTTTTCCAACTTTGGAGAGTCCCTGCAAAAAAGACATCTTTACTCACACAATTCCTCCCATATGTGATTCAGCAACTGGAGTGTATTAATACATTTTCACATGGTTTCTATTATGTCAAATATGAGTCAGTCATGGTATACACAGATAAGGGTTATGTAAAGATAAGGCCGCTGTGTGAGTTCTCCCATCAATGGTGTGTGTTTAAATTGAAAGTGCTGGATAACATGAGAAGGTTCCTAACAGAGGCTAACAATTCAAGGCTTGGGAAGGGAGGAGAGATCCGCATCTCTGAGACTGCTGTCTAACTCTGTCAGGCAAATGTGACTGTTAGCGACAAGTTGAGATTGATGGAATCGTTTCTCCCTGGCTCAGCACTCTTTGATTTCCACTGCATATTGAGGAGAGGAAAGGAGAAATGGAGGAAGGAAGAGAAGGAGGGAGGGAGGAAGGAAAGAAGGGATGAAGGAATGGAGGGAGTGAATGAAGTGGGGAGAATGATATAGAGGAATCCATGTTATTTTCAGCGAGAGCGGGAGCGAGAGAAATGCCCTATGCTTATTAACCACTTGGAATTAAACCCATGGGAGATATATTATTTCAGGGTCTCATACACATACACTCATCTCATGTATCATTGAAAGTTCTTTTGTGGAGAGAAATCTTTAGTGTTTTATATCGAGAACATTTCAGCCCATCTCAATTAGCTGATGTGCAGATGATGTGAGTGGTAGAAATAAAGTATTTTCCGGTCCTCTGTTATCAAATCCATTCAACCGTCCTTCACGCGCGGCAGCGTGTTTTTCAATTTCTGCCATTGAATGGCAGCCTTGCCACTTAACATTTCCATGAAGACGACGCATCGAGATTATTTGGGTTTAGAAGTGGATCTCGGCATAATTTTTTCTGCAGAGAAAATTGATTGAAAAAAGCCGTCATGTTGCCATGACCACTCCAGAAGACAGGTTTTGGACAGAGCTTGCGTGCATGCTTTGAGGCGGGTGCCATTCTATTGGCAGAGAGCGCCAGTGGTCTGAGATGGTGCTAAAATGCTATCTATGCTTTGCTTAACCAAAATGGCTTTTGCATTCACATAAAGTCTCCTAAGACTGACAGGCTGTGTTTGACAGAGAGGGGTCATGAAGTGGCAAAGACATCACATGGACTCCCGAGTGGTGTAGCAGTCTAAGGCACTGTATCTCAATGCTAGAGGCATCACTACAGACTCTGGTTTGATTCTAGGCTGTATCATATGGCTGTGATTGGAAGTCCCATAAGGCGGTGCACAATTGGCCCAGCATCTTCTGGGTTAGTGTTCGGCCGGGTTAGGCCGCCATTGTATATAAGAATTTGTTCTTAACTGACTTTCCTGGTTAAATAAAAGATAAATAAAAAATGAATAGGCCCTCACATGCAGACGAGTATAGGGTTCAAGCAGGATGCATAGTATGGTGGGACCATATGGAGTTGGGGGCCATGGGGAAGGGTGACACAGATGCTGACTTTACTGTGTGTATGCTCTCTCATATGTTTTCTTTTGTACTTTACTGAAAGTATTTGCTTCAAATATGTAACACTGAACTTGAGTAGGGTTGAAAGCGGAAACAAACAAACCTATGGCGATAAAAATCCTCCAGGGACGTTATATGTTACTCTCAATTAAAGCAATTTCATATTTTTCTCTTCTCTTGTGTAAGTCTTTCTTTCAACACTCTGCAGTAGTCTTGGCAACCTCTCTCACTGTCTCTCTTTGCACCCCACTTCTCTCTTTTCTTTATTTGAAGATCTTTATTTTAAAACCTTCGTCTAGCCCTGTCTCTCTACCCCTCTTCCACCCGCCTCTTTTGATTCCTCTTTCTCCTGCTCACTCTCTCACTCTCTCTCTCTCTCTCTCTCTCTCTCTCTCTCTCTCTCTCTCTCTCTCTCTCTCTCTCTCCGGGAATAAAGCTGTCTGATTTTGTCTGTTGAGTGACATGTCTCTTTGTCTCTGATGGATTTCCCCCTCTCATCCAACCATTCTCTCTCTCTCTGACATGTTACTTTGCAAAATTACTTTGTGTGGAAAGTAACATGTTATATTACTCTACATTACCTTCATGAAAACATCTCACCATTTGACTATTGGAGGGAGCAAGGCGAGTACTTACTAACTCAGGTTTGATCACTAGTTTCTCATTTCATCTGTGGTGTTGCTTTCCTGCAATACTGTGTGATTGCAGCCGGCAATTCAAGGCATTCCTGCATGTGCCCCCCCCCTTGCACGCCATTGGTTACTAACGTTGTGAAACCACATCTTCTTCTTCTTCTGTGGGGTTTATTGGCAGATGGTATCCAACGTTATGGTGCATTACCGCCACCTACTGTACTCGAGCTTACCCGCCTCTTGCCTGGGTAGCAGAGTCCTAGCTTAAAAATGGACCAATAGAAGTATAAAGAGGGGTTCCTGCAGATGCCCGGAATGCCCACATGCAGGAATGTCCTGAATTGTGCGTCACAATTACAACCTTCTCCTTTCCTGTGCTAATCTATCGTATGGGTTGCTTAATTAGCTATACTGTAAATCAAATATCTGTATAGATTTCCTATCTTTTAATTAAAAATCTTTCTCTAGAGCCACCAGTTCTGGTTATAGACTGAACGTACACAGACCTTGACACTAGAAGGGAAAGACCGCTACGGACTTTGCTATCACAGAAGCTTTCAATGCCAAAGATCAGAGGTGTGCCCTCCATACATGTCTATGGAGACAGCTGTCATGATATTTTTCCCAACAACATTTCTCCCCTCACTATCACGTTTTAGGGAAGACCCAGATGCAGACAGTGTCGAAGTAACACAAGTTTATTACTAGAACAGCGGCAGGCAAAATGACAGGTCAAGGACAGGCAGAGGTCAGTAATCCAGATCGAGTCAAAAAGTACAGAACGGCAGGCAGTCTCAGGGTCAAGGCAGGCAGAATGGTCAAAACAAGGAAAACTAGAAAACAGGAACTAAAGAAAAAGACAGAAGCAAGGGGAAAAATGCTGATAGGCTTGACGGACAAAACAAACTGTCAACAGAAACAGAGAACACAGGCACGAATACACTGGGTATAATGGGGAAGATAGGCGACACCTGGAGGGGGGTGGATACAAGCACAAAGACAAGTGAAACAAATCAGGGTGTGACAGTACCTCCACCTTAGGGGCGCCACCTGGCGTCCTACCTGGGCACATATCTGGTTGACCGGGGTGCCGGCGTTGGAAATCAGCAATGAGGCCTGGGTCCAGGATGTTCTTAGCAGGGACCCAGCACCTCTCCTCCAGGCCATAACCCTACCAGTCAACCAGGTACTGGAATCCCATGCCCAGAGGCCGAACGTTCAGGAGATGCCTCACTGTGTATGTCGGTTGGCCATCGATAGCCCAGGGAACACTCAAAGGGCGAGAGACCCGTGGCAGAGCAAGGAAGGGTGTTGCGGGAGTATTCGACCCACACTAGTTGCTGGCTACAGGTGGTGGGGTTTGTGGGGACCTGTCAGCGAAGAGTCGTTTTCAAGTCTTGCTTGTCTCACTCCAACTGGCCATTAGACTGGGGATGGAACCCGGGGGACAGGATGGCCGACAACCCAATGAGAGTGCAGAACACCTTCCAGAATCGGGACGAGAACTGAGGACCCCGATCGGAGACCATGTCACCTGGGTCCATGGATCCGGAAGATGTGCTGCACCATGAGCTGGGCTGTCTCTTTGGCAGAGGGTAGCTCTGGGAGAGGAATGAAGTGAGCGGCTTTGGAAAACCGATCCACTACTCTCAGGATAGCGGTGTTGCCATCAGATGGGGGAGACCCGTGACAAAGTCCAGGGATATGTGAGACCAGGGACGGTGAGGGACAGGCAGAGGTTGGAGCTTGTCAAGGAGTCTTGTTCTGCGCACAGACCATGCATGCGGAAACGAATGCGGAGACATCAGGAATCATGAAAGACCACCAAAAGCATTGTCGCACAAAGGCCAGGGACTGACGGAGCCCAGGTGGGAGGCAAGCCTGGAGGAGTGGGTGACCCAGCCTATAGAGCACCCATCCAGCTCTCTAAGTCCATGGGAATGGAGAGGGGCTGAGTGGGGATGCCTACTTCGGGTGCCAGGGTATGGTCCATGAAGCTCTCATCGGCGCCAGAGTTGATGAGTACACGGAGAGATTTCGACTGGTTTCCCCACAACAAAATGGCATGAAAAGGGATCGAGTAAGGGGAGAGGAAAAGTTCTCCGTATGGCCCACCAGAGTATTCCCTCCTACCGGTGAGCCTGGTTTTTTAGTGGACAGGTGGAGACGAAATGACCATTAGTCCTGCAGTACAGGCAACACTTAGTGTGAGTCCTGTATAGCAGTTCAGCTGGAGACAGCCTAGCTCTGCCTAGAGAACACAGGTATAAATACACTGGGGATAATGGGGAAGGAGGGGTGTAGAGACAAGCACAAAGACAGGTGAAACCGATCAGGGTGTGACACTTGCTTGAGAACTAAATGAGGAAACAAGTTACGATTGGATTATGGAAACACTGTAGAGATTTGATTCTGAAAGTAACACACACGTTAGTTGACAAAGTAACTAATAATATTTCCCAATTTGAAAAAGTAACACGTTACTTTGTTCTGTTACTTATAAAATGTTTTGTTACCCCTGACAGTACATTACAGAGTCATTCAGCTAAATAGTAGGACATTTGTTATGTGGCCCTTTCCTATGTGAATTGTTAATATAATTTTGCTGTTGAAATGGTGCCGAACTGCACATAGAGACTCAAATTTACATAAACAAACATTGATCACATTACTCCAGAGCATGGCAACAGCTGCTAAGTGACCTGTCAACATTTCAGTAATGCCAAATGCTATATTGCAAAGACCTGATAATTCTGTTTAAACCCATCAATAGGACCTTAATGAGGGCAAAAAATATGAGCTATTTCTGCACATGTTCATGCACAAGGCACATTACTGGCTGTAGTGTTCAGACATTACAGTTTCAAGGCAAGCACTTCCCATAAGGTAATTGCTAGTTCATATGCAAATTCTACTCTTTAATCCTCCATTATTCTCTATTTACATGCGCTTCAGAGGATTTGGGAACGCCCTACCTATCCCTCATCACTTACAAAACAAAGGTCCTTACATGATTCACTGTAGCAAATGAGGAACATGACTTGAGTCTGTGCACATGCAAATGAGACTGTAACCTCTAATCTATTTCCAGGCCTTACTTCCCATGGAGTAGTCTCTTTCATAAATCACAATTTCATTAGGGAAAATTACAGTGCCTTCAGAAAGTATTCATACCCCTTGACTTATTTGTTGTGTTACAGCCTGAATTCAAAAATGGATTAAATATTTATTTTTTTCTCACCCATCTACACAAAATAACCCATAATGACAAAGTGAAAACACGTTTTTAGATTTTTTTTCTACTTGATTGAAATTGAAATACAGAAATATATAATTTACATAAGTATTCACACCCCTGACTGTTATTGGCAGCGATTACAGCTGTGAGTCTTTCTGGGTAAGTCTCTGAGAGTTTGCACACCTAGAATGTACAATATTTACACATTATTATTTTTAAATTCTTCAAGCTCTGTCAATTCGGATGTTCATCATTGCTAGACAGCCATTTTCAAGTCTTGCAATATATTTTCAAGATGATTTAAGTCAAACTGTAATTAGGCTACTCAGGAACATTCAATCTAGTTTTGTTAAGCAACTCCAGTGTACATTTGGCCTTGTGTTTTAGGTTGTTGTCCTGCTGAAAGGTGAATTTGAATCCCAGTGTCTGTTGGAAAGCAGACACTGGTTTTCCTTTAAGATTTTGCCTGTGCTTAGCTCAATTCCGTTAATTTTTAATCAACAAAAAAACACCTAGTTCTTACCGATGACAAGCATGCATCCACCACCATGTTCGAAAATATAAAGAGTGGTACTCAGTGATGTGTTGAGTTGGATTTGCCACAAACATAAAGCTTTGTTTTCAGGACATAAAGTTAACTTCTTTGCCACATTTCTTGCAGTTTTACTTTAGTGAATCAAACCTTGAAACTGTTTTAAAGTCAACGTTGGCCTCATGGTGAAATCCCTGAGCGGTTTCCTTCCTCTCTGGCAACTGAGTTAGGATGGAAGCCTGTATCTTTGTAGTGACTGGGTGTATTGATACACCATCCAAAGTGTAATTAACACGTTCACCATGCTCAAAGGGATATTCAATGTCTGCTTTTTTTTTTTTTTACACATCTACCAATAGGTGCCCTCCTTTCCGAGGCATTGGAAAATCTCCCTGGTCTTTGTGGTTGAATCGGTGTTTGAAATTCAGTGCTCGACTGAGGGACCTTACAGATAATTGTATGTGTGGTGTACAGAGATGAGGTAGTCATTCAAAAATCATGTTAAACACTATTATTGCACACAGAGTGAGTAAATGCAACTTATTATGTGACTTGTAAAGCATATTTTTACTCTTGAACTTATTTAGGTTTGCCATAACAAAGGGGTTGAATACTTATTGACTCAAGACATTTCAACTTTCCATTTTTTATTAATTTATACAAAAAAAAACAAAAAAAATGAATATATATATATATATATAATGACATTATGGGGTATTATGTAAGGCCAGTGACACAAAATCTCAATTGAATCCATTTCGTATACAGGTGGTAAAACCAAATTTTTTAAAAAAGGTTAAGGAGTGTGAATACTTTCTGAAGGCACTATGTGAGAAAGAAATGTAGGAACCATGATTCCTCAGGGCTATGTCAGAGAGCTGCAGAGAGATAGAATGTATGTTTAGAATAATACTATATTTAGATGATTGTTTTCATAATAAACTACCAATGTTATCCAAAATGTCTTTCTCAATACAGATCTATTGGAAAAGGTATGCCATTGCTATTCCCAAGGTTAAGAGAGGGCTGTGTTGAAGTTCTTTCTCAAAACGCATTTTAATAGGAGGCATTGAATTACATATCAAGAGCAGCTGACAAAGTAGGCCAGTAGAACTTTATTAGGCCCTCTCAAAGCTGTCATTGAAATAGCAGCAATGACAAATATAATTTATGCACTCATATAGTATATTCCAACCCAGATGAATAGTGTTTCCAGGCCTCTTTGACTTTGCTTTCTCTTCTTCACCATGAAGCTCCTGTGTCTCTCCAACCACCAGCTACAGTTTCCCGCCGGAAAGCTGAAAGAGAAATATGCTAGCAGAAACCCCCCAGCTCTTCACAGATGTTTCGTCTATACTGTTCCTCCCACCTGATTGGGAAGGGAAAAAGATAGAAACATTTAGGATATCATTGGGAGATCTGTTTAACATCCTAATTGGAAATGACAAGCGCTGTGGCGCATTCAGCCCTGCAGGTGAGATCAAAGAAACACTGAGCTCCTGAAGATATACAGTAGAGGATGGATCAGAATCAAATCCCCTGAATCCCCCCTCGCATGGGCTAATTAACACCTGTCTGCAACTAATTACCCAAATCCACGAGAACCATGGAGAAGAGACAAAAACAGCCAACATTGTTAAAGATTCCAAACACAAGTTGGCCCTTAGTTATGCCTCTAAGGCCCCTGCATGTCTACCTGACCACTGAAGGTTTGAACAGGTGTTTTCCTCTCTCCACTGTATGACTTTGAATAGCAAATAGAACATGAGTCGTGTGTGGGAGAGGATGGGGAAACATTTTGTTCATGGGAAAGTTGGTTTTGTGTAGCACTTAAAATGAGACAGAAATTGCTTTTGGTCTTGTATCTGAAATAATTGCAAATGGAAAATAATGGGCCCACTTTCGTTATTCCTCTCGCACTTCCTCCCATGGGTACTCAATTTGCAAAATGTCTCTATTATTTTGTTCCTAAACAGCCATGTTCACAGAAAATTAAACAGTGCTAGGAGTCCAAAATATGATATGTAATTGTTTACCTAGGGAATCATAAGGAGGGGAATTGTGTGCACACCTTACTGCTCCCTCAGCAATCAAATACATCCATTTCATGTTTCAAAACTGTATATATACACATGTTTTTATAGATCGTCAAAAGTATGTTTTCGAATTGCTGTGATTCAAGTAAAGACACATTTGACTGTTTGATTTATTGATGGAAGTGAAGGAGGATGAATGTTACAGTGACTGAATTCTACAGTTGGCTGGATATATCATTTGGGTGCCACGGCAACAAAGCGAAGGTAATTAACTGTGCAGCTTGGCATGGTGGCAGCGGCAGTTGCGGTGGCGTTGTGTCCTGGATGACTGTTCTCTATTGTCTTTGTGCAGCGTGGGCATGGATCTGTTGCTAAGGTGGAGAATAAGCCCACAGCAACAGGCTAGTGGGGCGACAAGCTCTGACAAAAGCGGTCACTCTAAAACAAAAGGTCATGACTGCAGCACCTTGTAATGGCTACTAAAGCCTGTGAGGTTCCCTATGGACTAGAGGTCTTCTCTGAAATGGACCCGGGGCTTTCCTCCCCAGATCCTACCCATTCACCCTGTATCTCCAATTGTTTTAATATGGAGACCCAGGTCCAAACGGACGCAAGTACAGTGCCTTGCGAAAGTATTCGGCCCCCTTGAACTTTGCGACCTTTTGCCACATTTCAGGCTTCAAACATAAAGATATAAAACTGTATTTTTTTGTGAAGAATCAACAACAAGTGGGACACAATCATGAAGTGGAACGACATTTATTGGATATTTCAAACTTTTTTAACAAATCAAAAACTGAAAAATTGGGCGTGCAAATTTATTCAGCCCCTTTACTTTCAGTGCAGCAAACTCTCTCCAGAAGTTCAGTGAGGATCTCTGAATGATCCAATGTTGACCTAAATGACTAATGATGATAAATACAATCCACCTGTGTGTAATCAAGTCTCCGTATAAATGCACCTGCACTGTTATAGTCTCAGAGGTCCGTTAAAAGCGCAGAGAGCATCATGAAGAACAAGGAACACACCAGGCAGGTCCGAGATACTGTTGTGAAGAAGTTTAAAGACGGATTTGGATACAAAAAGATTTCTCAAGCTTTAAACATCCCAAGGAGCACTGTGCAAGCGATAATATTGAAATGGAAGGAGTATCAGACCACTGCAAATCTACCAAGACCTGGCCGTCCCTGTAAACTTTCAGCTCATACAAGGAGAAGACTGATCAGAGATGCAGCCAAGAGGCCCATGATCACTCTGGATGAACTGCAGAGATCTACAGCTGAGGTGGGAGACTCTGTCCATAGGACAACAATCAGTCGTATATTGCACAAATCTGGCCTTTATGGAAGAGTGGCAAGAAGAAAGCCATTTCTTAAAGATATCCATAAAAGTGTCGTTTAAAGTTTGCCACAAGCCACCTGGGAGACACACCAAACATGTGGAAGAAGGTGCTCTGGTCAGATGAAACCAAAATGGAACTTTTTGGCAACAATGCAAAACGTTATGTTTGGCGTAAAAGCAACACAGCTCATCACCCTGAATACACCATCCCCACTGTCAAACATGGTGGTGGCAGCATCGTGGTTTGGGCCTGCTTTCCTTCAGCAGGGACAGGGATGATGGTTAAAATTGATGGGAAGATGGATGGAGCCAAATACAGGACCATTCTGGAAGAAAACCTGATGGAGTCTGCAAAAGACCTGAGACTGGGACGGAGATTTGTCTTCCAACAAGACAATGATCCAAAACATAAAGCAAAATCTACAATGGAATGGTTCAAAAATAAACATATCCAGGTGTTAGAATGGCCAAGTCAAAGTCCAGACCTGAATCCAATCGAGAATCTGTGGAAAGAACTGAAAACTGCTGTTCACAAATGCTCTCCATCCAACCTCACTGAGCTCGAGCTGTTTTGCAAGGAGGAATAGGAAAAAATTTCAGTCTCTCGATGTGCAAAACTGATAGAGACATACCCCAAGCGACTTACAGCTGTAATCGCAGCAAAAGGTGGCGCTACAAAGTATTAACTTAAGGGGGCTGAATAATTTTGCACGCCCAATTTTTCAGTTTTTGATTTGTTAAAAAAGTTTGAAATATCCAATAAATGTCGTTCCACTTCATGATTGTGTCCCACTTGTTGTTGATTCTTCACAAAAAAATACAGTTTTATATCTTTATGTTTGAAGCCTGAAATGTGGCAAAAGGTCGCAAAGTTCAAGGGGGCCGAATACTTTCGCAAGGCACTGTACAAAGAGACCATTTCCCGCATAGACCCATTCGCGTCCAGACCCGGTCTGATCTGATCCATGTGAGGGAAGCAGCCGAAAGCCATTTTTTAACTATGCTATTAACTGAAGCTGTTTTTGCACAAGCTGAGGAAGAAAGACACAAAGGAGCTCTAGCTGCAGGTGGAGGGGCTGTGCGGTGTGTGACTTGCGGTAAGGAGGGAGAGAGCGACAGCAGCAACCAAACAGACTCCCACCAGTTACTAACTTCTAGCTGCCAAAGCTAGCTTATCATCCAATCTGATTTCATAGTACCTGTTTTGAATGCTAGCTTGGTAGGCTAATTAATGCTACATAGGTTTTGCTTTACGCTGTGTTAGACAATCATAACAACAACTCAAACTCCATTCAGAGTTTTAAGTGGCAGCCTACCTGTTGCATCTTGGTCATTGTAGCCTCCCACATAAATAAATATTACAGTTTACTATAGAATTCATATATCCAAGATTGCGTAGCAGTCCAATGTGTGTTTGTCTTGTCCCGTCTTGTCCCATGTAAATAGTCATTCTCCTCGTTTTCTGGTATATATTTAGTGTATATTTTAATCTCACTTTCCATCTACGGACTGAATATACTTTCATGCAACCCGCCTCATCCAACGTGGTACGGATCTTCTATTTTTATAGTTTAGAACCGGAATCCCCCATCAGAAGCTAGCCAGCTAACTAGCTACTTGCTAGTAGTCAGTTAGCCACTGCTAGCGGTCTTCACCGTTAACTCGAACACCAGCCAGCTTCAGCTCGGTCAATACCTGCCAGTCTGAACAGCGCGATATCAACCCAGAGCATATCGGACTGCTTTTTTCTCTACCACATCACCGGATTCCTACCGCAAGCTCTGGACCATTACACCGGATCATAGCATTTAGCTAGCTGCAACTGCTCGCTAACGCCTCTGTCCCGAAGCAAGCACCAGTTAGCCTTGAGCTAGCCCCGAGCTAGGCCCATCTCCCGGCTAGCCGAAGAGGTCTACCAGCTAATTCTTGGGCTACAATACCTCTTTTGCCAATTGGCCTGGACCCTTTATTGCCGACACAGAGCCCCGCCGATCCATCATGTCTGGTCTGCCAACATAATCGTCCAAGAATGTTTCAAAAGGCTTTTCCGTCGCCAAAGACAATCTGCTAGCCCCGGCCTGCTAGCTTTCTGAATCGCCGTAACTCCAGCACGCCTAGCATAGTAGCAACTACCGAAAAGCTCCCTGACACACCTATTGCTGTTTATTGGACCCTATGATCACTCGGCTACACATGCCTCTCCCTAATGTCAATATGCCTTGTCTACTGTTGTTTAGGTTAGTTATTATTGTTTTATTTCAATGTAGAGCCCCCAGCCCGGCCCAAAATGCCTTAGATAGCTCTTTTGTCCCACCCCCCACACATGCGGAGACCTCACCTGGCTTAACTGGTGTCTCAAGTGACACAACCGCTCTCATCATTACTCAATGCCTAGGTTTAGCTCATCCTACCATAATCTTGTCTGTCCGTTATGCCCTGAATCTATTCTACCATGCCCAGAAATCTGCTCATTTTATTCTCTGGTCCCAACGCACTAGACGACCAGTTCTTATAGCCTTTAGTCGTACCCTTATCCTACTCCTCTGTTCCTCTGGTGATGCAGATATTAACCAAGGCCCTGTATCCTCCCGCACCACACCTATTCCCCAGGCACTCTCATTTGTTGACTTCTGTAAACATAAAAGCTTTGGTTTCATGCATGTTAACATAGGGAACCTCCTCCATAAGTTTGTTTTATTCACTGTTTTAGCACCCTCCGCCAACCCTGATGTCCTAGCCATGTCTGAATCCTGGATTAGGAAAGCTACCAAAAATCCACCCCAACTACAACAATTTCCCGACAAGATAGAAATGCCAAAGGGGGTGGAGTGTCAATCTACTGCAGAGATAGCCTGCAGAGTTCTGTTATACTATCCAGGTCTGTGCCCAAACAATTTGAGCGTCTACTTTTAAAAATCCACCTTTTCAGAAATATGTCTCTCACTGATGCCGCTTGTTATAGACCCCACTCAGCACCCAGCTGTGCCTTGGATACCATATGTGAATTGATTGCCCCGCCATCTGTCTTCAGAGTTCGTACTGGTGAACAAAACTGGGATATGCTTAACACCCCGGCCATCCTAAAATCTAAGCTAGATGCCCTCAATCTCACACAAATGATCAAGGAATCTACCAGGTACAACCCTAAATCAGTAACCATGGGCACCCTCATAGATATTATCCTGACCAACTTGCCCTCTAAATACACCTTTGCTGTCTTCAACCAGGATCTCAAGGATCACTGCCTCATTGCCTGCATCCGTAATGGGTCCGCTGTCAAATGACCACCCCTCATCACTGTCAAACGCTCCCTAAAATACTTTCTAATAGACCTGGCCCGGTTATCCTGGAAGGATATTGACCACATTACTTTCAGTACAGGATGCCTGGTTGCTCTTTTAAAGTGCTTTCCTCACCATCTTAAATAAGCATGCCCAACTAAGAACAGATATAGCCCTTGGTTCACCCCAAACTTGACTGCCCTGGACCAGCACAAAAACATCCTTTGGCATACTGCATTAACATCGAATAGCCCCCGCGATATGCAACTTTTCAGGGAAGTTAGGAAAGCTAAGGTTAGCTTATTCAAACATAAATTTGCATCCTGTAGCACTAATTCCAAAAAGTTTTGGGACACTGTGAAGTCCATGGAGAATAAGAGCACCTCCTCCAAGTTGCCCACTGCACTGAGGCTAGGAAACACTGTCACCACCGATAAATCTATGTTAATTGATCATATCAAGAAGCATTTTTCTATGGCTGGCCATGCATTCCACCTGGCAACCCCTACCCCGGCCAACAGCTCTGCACCCCCGCAGAAACTTGCCCAAGTCCCCTCCACTTCTCTTCTCCTTCACCCAAATCCAGAAAACTGATGTTCTGAAAGAGCTGAAAAATCTGGATCCCTACAAATAAGCTGGGCTAGACAATCTGGACCCTCTCTTTCTAAAATTATCAGTTGAAATCATTGCAACCCCTATTACTAATCTGTTCAACCTCTCTTTCGTATCATCTGAGATCCCCAAAGATTGGAAAGCTGCTGCGGTCATCCCCCTTTACAAAGGGGGATACACTCCAGACTCAAACTGTTACAGACCTATATATCCATCCTGCCCTTCTATTCTAAAATTAACTTTGAACTTTTCTAAAGTTAACAAACAGATCACCGACTATTTCGAATCCCACCATTCCTTCTCTGCTATGCAATCTGGTTTCCGAGCTGGTCATGGGTGCACCTCAGCCACGTTCAAGGTACTAAATTATATCATAACCGCCATCGATAAAAGACAATACTGTGCAGCCTTCTTCATCGACTCTGTCAATCCCTGCATTCTTATCGGCAGACTCAAAAGCCTTGGTTTCTCAAATGACTGCCTCGCCTGGTTCACCAACTACTTCTCAGATAGAGTTCAATATGTCAAATCTGAGGGTCAGTTGTCCGGACCTCTGGCAGTCTTTATGGGTGTGCCACAGGGTTCAATTCTCAGGCCGACTCTTTTCTCTGTATACATCAATGATGTCACTCATGCTGCTGGTGATTCTCTGATCCACCTCTACACCATCCCGTATACTTCTGGCCCTTCTTTGGACACTGTGTTAACTAACCTCCTGATGAGCATCAATGCCATACAACACTCCTTTCGTGGCCTCCAACTGCTCTTAAATGCAAGTAAAACTGCATGTTCTTCAACCGATCGCTGCCCGCACCTGCCTGCCCGTCTAGCAACACTACTCTGGACGGCTCTGACTTAGAACATGTGGACAACTACAAATACCTAGGTGTCTGGCTAGACTGTAAACTCTCCTTCCAGACTCACATTAAGCATCTCCAATCCAAAATTAAATATAGAATTAGCATCCTATTTCCAACACTCTACTCATTAAATTAGATGTAGTCTATCACAGTGCCATCCGTTTTGTCACCAAAGCCCCATATAATACCCAGCCACTGCGAACTGTATGCTCTCGTTGGTTGGCCCTCACTTCATATTCGTCGCCAAATGCACTGGCTCCAGGTCATCTATAAGTATTTACTAGGTAAAGCCCCGCCTTATCTCAGCTCACTGGTCACCATAGCAGCACCCATCCATAGCACGCGCTCCAGCAGATAAATTTCACTGGTCATCTCCAAAGCCAAGTCCTCATTTGGCCGCCTTTCCTTCCAGTTCTCTGCTGCCAATGACTGGAAGGAATTGCAAAAATCACTGAAGCTGGAGTCTTATATCTCCCTCACTAATTTAAGAATCAGCTGTCAGAGCAGCTTACCGATCATTGCACCTGTACATAGCCAATATGTAAATAGCCCACCCAACGACCTCATCCCCATATTATTATTTATTTTTTTGGTCCTTTGCACCCCAGTATCTCTACATGCATATTCTTCATCTTCTACACATCTGTCACTCCAGTATTTAATTGCTAAATTGTAATTATTTCGCCACCATGGCCTATTTATTGCCTTACCCCATTAATTTTACTACATTTGCACACACTGTGTGTAGATTTTCTATTGTGTTATTAACTCTATGTTTGTTTATCCCATGTGTAACTCTGTTGTTTGTGTTGCATTGCTTTGCTTTATCTTGGCCAGGTCGCAGTTGTAAATGAGAACTTGTTCTCAACTGGCCTACCTGGTTAAATAAAGGTGAAATAAAAAATAAATTATAATAAAAAAATTCTACAGTACTTACTGTATAATTCAATAGAAAACTGTAGTATACTGTGGAATACTATACTACACACGTTAGTATGCCTCGATCATGTGCAGTACTCACTATAGAATGTTGTAGAATACAATAGTAAAATCTTTGGTGTTATACGTAAAAAAAGAACTGTATTAAACACTACAGTATTGTCCCCAAAAACACACAAATTATTTTAATAACATATACCATGCCCATTCCCCTCCCCATACCATAATATGTGACACCCATAAGTGAGAAACCCTCATGCCAAGTATAGACCATATATTGTGTTCCCTACAGGTTATCGAAAAGAGAAGAAGCTCTGAACTACCCTAGTCCATAAGCCCCCACTGCTATGTCAAAGATAATAAAACAAAAACACTATAGTAAATACTACAGTAATGTCTGCAAAAACACCACTGTAAATACTACAGTATACTACAATCCGCAAATAAACTACATTAATTGCTATAGTATATACTACAGTTATCTTTTATTTATTTAGTATTTATAGTACAGTATACTAGAGTAAACATTATGGTGAATACTGCAGTAAAATTAGCTAAATACTACAGTGAATACTATAGTTTTTATACAATATTATTAACTGGGTGGTTAAGCCATGGTATATCAGACCACATACCACGGGTATGACCAAACATTTCTTTATTGTTCTAATTATGTTGGTAACCAGTTTATAATAGCAATAAGGCAGCTCTGGGTTTTGTGGTATATAGGCAATATACCTCCGCATTGCGTCATTCATAAGACTAGCCCTTAGCCGTGGTATATTGGCCATATGCCACGCCACTCATGCCTTATTGCTTAAGTTTTTTTATGGGGGCTATCCACCTCATTTAACTTTTAATTCCATAATTTTCATTCCATCTTCCATTGATGTCCTAACTTGCTTGCCGCAGCACACACAGAGCCATGAAGTTAGTGCAGCTTTGATGTTTTGTGATTGGCCGACAACAACAAACTACACGTGTCACTCTCGTGAAAAGCCTGAAAACCAGCATGAATGAGACATTTCTCTCTCTCTCTCACTCTCTCGCACTCTCTCTACTGCAGCAGTCGCATTGGGTCTGCACGTGTCCTTCCCGGCAAATAAGTTATAATTACACATACCTGAGACCAGTGACAATCAAATCAGAACCGACCTGGATCCGAGAGTCATCTACTAAAGTTTCAGGGCGGACCCGGGTAATCGGATTCGGATAGACCTGTGAAGTCTTCTACTGTGGACAGCAGTCTGTTCTACATCAAGAGACTAGGCACCAGAGAGACCACATGTGAGAGGAACAGAAACATGACCAAAGCTGCTCACTCTAACATGTGTTCAGTCCAGTCCTCTCATCTCATGACCCCAGGTGGTAAGTGTTTGTAGCCTATACATGTTCTCCAGCCTGAGGGCTTGCTGTCAGTCATCTAGGACCAGAGTGCCTTCCTTCCCTAACCTAGCCCCAGGCCTCAGGCCTACTGATGGAGAAACACGACAGTCACTACTGAAACGTAAACAGACAGGACACATCCACCGACAGCTCATCTAAATGATTTGTGTCAGCTTCATCTCAAAGCAATTTGCCAATTAGTTTATTTCGCTCTAGCTAACTCTTCTCTTCTACTCCTTCCCCTCGCGCAGGGCTATTTCAAGTTACAGTTGAAGTTTACCTAAGCAAGGGAAATTGACGTAGATTTAATTTGGCATAGCCAAATAGCTGTTGCAGCCATGGGAAGTCTATTGTGACACTAGCACTTCATGTAATGTGCAGAAAGAACAGTAATCCCGCTGGCTGATTACAGATGGTAATTAAGATACTGATCTTGCAATTAGGTGGAGACAGGTATCATGTGCCTGGTATACACCCTCTCCCTATATCTCTCCCTTCAGAAGACACCTACACCAAACAGATATATGCACAATGATATGATCAAAGCATTGGCTTTGAACTGGAGCCTGGTTTAATGTCCATTTAGCTTTGTGTGCATTATAATATATTCACAGTACACCCTTGCTGCTACAGCTACGTTGTTTGTCTGCCATTCATATCCCTATTAATTGCATGTCAAATTGTTAGTTCTAAGGACTGATGTTGGGAATCAGCGTAAGCTATATGATTGTGCAATGCATCTGACTCTTTTTAAAGTGTATCTTTCACTATCAACTAATTTAGATCCGAATAGAGTTATAGAATGCTGCAGTAGATTACTGAGAATTTTCAAGATAAAGAAAATGTTCTCATACATATCAAACAAACAGACACACAGTTGAAGTTGGAAGTTTACATACACTTAGGTTGGAGTCAATAAAACTATTTTTTTCAACAACTCCACAAATGTCTTGTTAACAAACTATAGTTTGGTTACGACATCTACTTTGCGCATGACAAGTAATTTTTCCAACAATTGTTAACAGACAGATTATATTACTTATATTTCACTGGATCACAATTCCAGTGGGTCAGAAGTTTACATACACTAAGTTGACTGTGCCTTTAAAAAGCTTGGAGAATTCCAGAAAATGATGTCATGGCTTTAGAAGCTTCTGATAGGCTAATTGACATAATTTGAGGTGGACCTGTAGATGTATTTCAAGGCCTACCTTCAAACTCAGTGCCTCTTTGCTTGACATGAGAAAATCAAAAGAAATCAGCCAAGACCTCAGCAAAACAATTGTAGATCTCCACAAGTCTGGTTTATTCTTGGAATCAATTTCCAAACACCTGAAGGTACCACGTTCATCTGTACAAACAATAGTATGCAAGTATAAACACCATGGGACCATGCAGCCGTTATACTGCTCAGGAAGGAGACGCATTCTGTCTCCTAGAGATGAACTTACTTTGGTGCGAAAAGTGCAAATAATCCCAGAACAACAGCAAAGGACCTTGTGAAGATGCTGGAGGAAACAGGTACAAATGTATCTATATCCACAGTAAAACGAGTCTTATATCAACATAACCTGAAAGGCCACTCGGCAAGGAAGATGCCACTGCTCCAAAACTGCCATTAAAAAGGTATGGTTTGCAACTGCACATGGGGACAAAGATCATACTTTTTGGATAAATGTCCTCTGGATTGATGATGCGAAAATAGAACTGCTTGGCCATAATGACCATCATTATGGGGAGGCTTGCAAGCTGAAGAACACCATTCCAACCGTGAAGCACGGGGGTGGCAGCATCATGTTGTGGGGGTGCTTTGCTGCAGGAGGGACTGGTGCACATCACAAAATAGATGGCATCATGACTGAGGAAAATGATGTGGATATATTGAAGCAACATCTCAAGATATTTGAATTTTTTTCATTTATTTCACCTTTATTTAACCAGGTAAGCTAGTTGAGAACAAGTTCTCATTTGCAACTGCGACCTGGCCAAGGTAAAGCATAGAAGTTTGACACATACAACAACACAGAGTTACACAAGGAATAAACAAAACACAGTCAATAATACAGTAGAGAAAAGTAAACAGAAAGTCTATATACAGTGAGTGCAAATGAGGTAAGATAAGGGAGTTAAGGCAATAAATAGGCCATGGTGGTGAAGTAATTACAATATGGCAACTAAACACTGGAATGGTAGATGTTCAGAAGATGACTGTGTAAGTAGAGATACTGAGGTGCAAAGGAGCAAGTTAAATAAATAAATACAGTATGCGGATGAGGTAGATAGATGGGCTGTTTACAGATGGGCTATGTACAGGTGCAGTGATCTGTGAGCTGCTCTGACAGCTGGTGCTTAAAGAGAGTGAGGGAGATATGAGTCTCCAGTGATTTTAACAATTCGTTCCAGTCATTGGCAGCAGAGAACTGGAAGGAAAGGCGACCAAACAGGAATTGGCTTTGGGGGTGACCAGTGAGATATACTGTACCTGCTGGAGCGCGTGCTTTGGGTGAGTGCTGCTATGGTGACAAGTGAGCTGAGATAAGGCGGGGCTTTACCTAGCAGAGACTTGTAGATAACCTGTAGCCAGTGGGTTTGGCGACGAGTATGAAGCGAGGTCCAACCAACGAGAGCGTACAGGTCGCAGTGGTGGGTAGTATATGGGTCTTTGGTGACAAAACGGATGGCACTGTGATAGACTGCAGCCAATTTGTTGAGTAGAGCGTCAGAGGCTGTTTTATAGATGACATCGCCGAAGTCGAGGCTCAGTAGGATGGTCAGTTTTACGAGGTATGTTTTTCACCATGAGTGAAGGATGCTTTTTTGCGATATAGGAAGCCGATTCTAGATTTAATTTTGGATTGGAGATGCTTAATGTGAGTCAGGAAGGAGAGTTTACAGTCTAGCCAGACACCTAGGTATTTGTAGTTGTCCACGAATTCTAAGTCAGAGCCGTCCAGAGTAGTGATGCTGGACGGGCGAGCAGGTGCGAGCAGCGATCGATTGAATAGCATGCATTTAGTTTTACTTGCATTTAAGAGCAGCAAGAGCGACATCATTGATGTATACAGAGAAGAGAGTCGGCCCGAGAATCTAACCCTGTGGCACCCCCATAGAGACTGCTAGAGGTCCAGACAACAGGCCCTCCGATTTGACACTGTCACGTTCTGACCTTAGTTCTTTTGTTATGTCATTGTTTTACTATGGTCAGGGTGTGAGTAGGGTGGGTTGTCTATGTTCTTTTTTCTATAATTTGGGATTTCTGTGTTTGGCCTGTATGTTTCTCAATCAGAGGCAGCTGTCAATCGTTGTCCCTGATTGAGAACCATAATTAGGTAGCCTGGTTTCACTTTTGAGTTGTGGGTGATTATTTTCTGTTCTGTGTTTTATTTCACCGTTCAGGATTGTTCGTTTGTCGTTTTATTGTTTTTGTTTCAGTGTTCACTATTCTTATTAAAAACCAAGATGAACACTTACCATGCTGCGCTTTGGTCCTCTCCTTCATGCGACGCCCGTTACAGTCACACTGAACTCTATCAGATAATTATTTGGTAAACCAGGCTAGGCAATCATTTGAGAAACCAAGGCTGTCGAGTCTGCCAATAAGAATGTGGTGATTGACAGAGTCGAAAGCCTTGGCCAGTCAAGGCCAAGTTAAAGCTTGGTTGCAAATGGGTCTTCCAAATGGACAATGACCCCAAGCATACTTCCAAAGTTGTAGCAAAATGGCTGAAGGACAACAAAGTCAAGTTATTGGAGTGGCCATAACAAAGCCCTGACCTCAAACCTATAGAACATTTGTGAGCAGAACTGAAAAGCATGTGCGAGCAAGGAGGCCTACAAACCTGACGCAGTTACAACAGCTCTGTCGGGAGGAATGGGCCAAAATTCCCCCAACTTATTGTGGGAAGCTTGTGGAAGGTTACCCAAAACGTTTGACCCAAGTTAAACAATTTAAAGGCAATGCTACCAAATACCAATTGTGTTTTTGTAAACTTCTGACCCACTGGGAATGTGATGAAAGAAATACAAGCTGAATAAATCATTCTGTCTACTATTATTCTGACATTTCACATTCTTAAAATAAAGTGGTGATCCTAACTGACCTAAGACAGGGATTTTTACTCAGATTAAATATCAGGAATTGTGAAAAACTGAGTTTAAATGTATTTGTCTAAGGTGTATTTAAACTTCCGACTTCAACTGTAGCTCAAAAACAAAGAACAAATGACAACTTAGTTTTGAGCACAACCTCTTCTTTAATGACACCACATACAAACTCCATAACTATTCAGAGAAAATAAAAGCATTGTAGTACAAATTCATATTTCACACTGTGTACGAGTGTATGCATTTAAACTACAGCATGTCATGGAACTTCTGGAAGCATGGCCCCTTCCTGCAAAGTGGCACAGAACACATAGAGCACCCAAAGGAAGTTTCTACTCATCCCTCACTCTTTGTCCTGCCTCGACTCCAGATGCACACCACACACACTCTCATACCCTTCAAACTTCACCTGCATTCAAATGAGTGCCTTCAGGGAACAGCGCCTGGAATTTCTGCGAAGGGACCCCAACACAATGTACACATTTGTTTTTACCTTTACTCAACTAGGCAAGTCATTTAACAAATTCATATTTTCAATGGCAGCCTAGGAATAGTGTGTTAACTGCCTTATTCAGGGGTAGAACGACAGATTTTTACCTTGTCAGCTCAGGGATTGGATCTGGCAAGCTTTGGTTACAAGTCCAACGATCTAACCACCAGAGCATCCCCGAAAACACACACTCCCACCATATTATGCCTGTGCGTCCAACATTGTAATAGCTCCTCAGTTGGTCAAGATGGTCAACCCCACACATTCTCTTGGTGTAATCCATTACAAGCTCTGGAATAGATCATGTTCCTACCACTTCTAGAAACAACTGCCGCTGTCATTTTAGGCCCAGGTTGTGTGATACAACAGTGAATGGTAGGACTTAGGGAAGACTCACGCCAAGGAAACGTAGGCTCCCCTCTCAGGTGTGCTCTCCTTCTTCCTCTCCCTTTGCATTGTCCTCTCCCTCTGCTTTGTCCTCTCCCTCTGCTTTGTCCTCTCCCTCTGCTTTGTCCTCTCCCTCTGCTTTGTCCTCTCCCTCTGCTTCGTCCTCTCCCTTTGCATTGTCCTCTCCCTCTGCTTCGTCCTCTCCCTTTGCATTGTCCTCTCCCTCTGCTTCGTCCTCTCCCTTTGCATCGTCCTCTCCCTCTGCTTTGTCCTCTCCCTCTGCTTCGTCCTCTCCCTTTGCATTGTCCTCTCCCTCTGCTTCGTCCTCTCCCTCTGCTTTGTCCTCTCCCTCTGCTTTGTCCTCTCCCTCCTCTTCCTCCTCCTCCTTCCCCTCTCCCTCTCCCTCCTCTTCACTCTCCTCTTCCTCTCTCCCTTCATTCTCCTCTCACTCCACTCCTCCCTCCTCGCTCCACATCTCTATCCCTCCAATCATCTCTAACTCCTCTTCCTCCCTGCCTTTTGCTGCTGAGTCCTGACTCTCCACATCACTTCCTTCGTTTTCACTGACCTAGAGGAACAGAGTAACAGAGGGAGAGGAGCAACAGATAGGCTAGTTGTAGTCAGGAACATAATCTCTCTCTCTCTCTCTCTCTCTCTCTCTCTCGCACACACTCTCTCTTCCTTCCTCTTTCTTTTCTCAACCATACACATACTCTCTTCCTAATAAGAGGTTTCCATAATAAATTGTGTGATACAGTTACACGCATCCTATTCCACACACACACACACACACACACACACACACACACTTGTTAGCTAGCTATGCAAACAAATATTCAAATCATCATATAAGCTCCACAGAGCGGGCATCTACTACCATAACACAACATCTAAGCTGTCAAATAATAGGAAAATTAGACAATGTATAGCCTATGAATTTCTGCACCTAGCAAACATGACAAACCGTAACCGATTAACATGAAGTACTCTAGCCTTCATTTCGGTGGCTAGTTAGCAGGTTGTTTGTATAGCTGGCTAGTGAAAGTGACAGCTGAGGTTGAGGCTTCGTAAGCACTACCCAAATTTACCGCAACACACAACTTTTGTTGCCTGATAGACTAACTAGTTAGCTAGCTAGCAGTATCAAGCAGCTTGGGCCGTTTCAGTATGAATTGCATCAGAGGTAACAAGACTAAATAACTAACAAGTTATCTGACTATATAAAGCTAAACACTCCCAAAAGAGAGAAATTATTTCACTCTGATTCATTTTAATAGAAATTTAGTGAAAATAGATAAGATCATGCTACCATGGAAAGGAAAATACCTGCCTATTTGTGGAAAAATTCCCCTGATTAACTCTTTGGTCATATCCCAGTTTACCTATTTGATTATGGTCTTGCCTACACCTAGTGAACAGTTTTTAAAAAATTATATAATGAAAAAATATTCAATTTTATTTAGAATGGCAAGCCAGACAAAATGAAAAAGGCCTATTTACATAGTGAAAATGAATTTGGATGCAGAAATTATTAAATATTAAAGCATTAGACCTCTCACTAAAGGCATCAGTCATACAAAAGTTATACTTAATTCCGAACTGGTTCTCTAGCAAATTAGTAAGAATGTCTCACCCCATGTTCAGAATGGCCTTTTTCCCTTTATTCAGACTTCAACCTCTCACTTTCAGATATTTGAAAATGAAATAATCTCCAAACTCTTGCTATTTTTTCAACAAGCCATAGAAGGTTGGTTACAATTTCATTTTAATCCACCAGAAAAGACAGAACAAATAATACAACAAATATTATTGTTAAACTCAAATATACTAATTGATTAAAAAAACATTAAAAGGGTATAATCTTTGTAAATTCTATCATAAATAGGACTGGTGGAGTTATGTCACACATGCAGCTAACAAAAATAAATGGAAATGTCTGTTCCACCCAAAATTATAACCAAATATTTGCCACAAAAATGGAAGTGGAAGTGGGAAAAAGTAGAGGAACGTGTCGGTAGGCCCTGCATTGAACACCAAAATTGATTTTTTTTAAATTGTGATAAATAAAAAAGTATACCAGCTTCACTTAACGACCCAAAAATTGGCCGCTGTTCCATATAGATTGCAAAATAGTTGGGAACAGGTTTTCAATCTATCTATTCTGTGTCACGTGGTTTATGAACTGATAAATAAAACGATTTCTCAATTAAAATGATTATACAAAATTCTAGCAACCAATAAAATGTTAAATAAACTTTATTTTCAGCAAACATGTGTAAATATTTGTATGAACATTACAAGATTCGACAATTGAGACATAAACTGAACAAGTTCCACAGAGATTAAAAGAAATGGAATAATGTGTCCCTGAACAAAGGAGGGGTCAAAATCAAAAGTAACAGTCAGTATCTGGTGTGGTCACCAGCTGCATTAAGTACTGCAGTGTATCTCCTTCTCATGGACTGCACTAGATTTGCCAGTTCATGCTGTGAGATGTTACCCCACTCTTCCACCAAGGTTCCTGCAAGTTTCCGGACATTTCTGGGTCGAATGGCCCTAGCCCTCACCCTCCGACCCAACAGGTCCCAGACGTGCTTAATGGGATTGAGATCCGGGCTCTTCACTGGCCATGGCAGAACACTGACATTCCTGTCTTGCAGGAAATCATGCACAAAATGAGCAGTATGGCTGTTGGCATTGTCATGCTGGAGGGTCATGTCAGGATGAGCCTGCAGGAAGGGTACCACATGAGGGAGGAGGATGTCTTGCCTGTGACACACAGCGTTGAGATTGCCTGCAATAACAACAAGCTCAGTCCGATGATGGTGTGACACACTGCTCCAGACCATGACGGACTCTCCACCTCCAAATCGATCCCGCTCCAGAGTACAGGCTTCGGTGTAACGCTCATTCCTTCGACAATAAACGTGAATCTGACCATCACCCCCGGTGAAACAAGACCGCGACTCGCCAGTGAAGAGCACTATTTGCCAGTCCTGTCGGGTCAAGCGAGTTTGGGTTTGTGCCCATAGGTGACGTCATTGCCGGTGATATCTGGTAAGGACTTGTTTTACAACAGGCCTACAAGACCTCAGTCTATTGAGGACAGTCTGAGCACTGATGGAGGGATTGTGCATTCCTGGTGTAACTTGGGCAGTTGTTGTTGCCATCCTGTA
Source organism: Oncorhynchus tshawytscha (assembly GCF_018296145.1). Classification (NCBI taxonomy): domain Eukaryota; kingdom Metazoa; phylum Chordata; class Actinopteri; order Salmoniformes; family Salmonidae; genus Oncorhynchus; species Oncorhynchus tshawytscha. The sequence continues at coordinate 27,886,941 of NC_056461.1, read as the reverse complement.
CCTGTCTCACAGGTGTGATGTTCGGCTGCACAGATCCTGTGCAGGTGTTGTTACACGTCGTCTGCCACTGCGAGGACAATCAGCTGTCCGTCCTGTCTCCCTGTAGCGATGTCTTAGGCTTCTCATGGTATGGACATTGCAATGTATTGCCCTGGCCACATCTGCAGTCCTCATGCCTCCTTGCAGCATGCAGATGAGCAGGGACCGTGGGCATCTTTCTTTTGGTGTTTTTCAGAGTGATTAGAAAGGCCTCTTTAGTGTCCTAAGTTTTCATAACTGTGACCTTAATTGCCTACCGTTTGTAAGCTGTTAGTGTCTTAAAACCTGTTAAGCCTCCCCCCTACTTTTTCGAAAATTCTGTTAAAAATCGCGCAACATTTTGACGTCCTGCTACTCAGGCCAGGAATATAGTATATGCATATGATTAGTATGTGTGGATAGAAAACACTCAGACGTTTCCAAAACTGTTTAAATCACGGCTGTGACTATAACAGAACGTCTGTTTCATCGAAAAGCGCAGGAAAATCTGATCACTGGAGATGGAAAAAAATATCCATGCGCCACTTCAACCCATTGTTAAAGGTGAACCGTATTAAATGAGGCCGAGGTTGCAGTACCTACAGCTTCCACAGGATGTATAGAGTCTTCTCATTTGATTCTGATTTGATTCTTGGTAGATCCGACCAAAGGGAACCGATTCCCTCCGACCACCAACTTGATGCATTGTCTCTGTGTTTTTCCGGACATTTTTTCCACACGACCAGCTATCGAATTTACATCGCCTCCTGATGATTTTTATAGCTTATTAACGTGTAGTAATACCTAAAGTTGCATTAGAAAGGTATTTCGAAGTGTTTTGTGAAAGTTTATCGTCGACTTTTTAACTTTTAAAAAATGACGTTACGTTATGAAACGCTATTTTTTTCCGTTTATCACACAGTCTTCATAGATCGATATCTAGGCTATATATGGACCGATTTAATCCAAAAAAGACCCAGTATTGATTATGGGACATCAAGGTGTGCCAAGAAAGAAGATGGTCAAAGGTAATGAATGTTTTATATTTTATTGTGCGGTTTGTGTAGCGCCGACTATGCTAATTATTTTGTTTACATCCCCTACGGGTCTTTTGGGGTGTTGCATGCTATCAGATAATAGCTTCTCATGCTTTCGCCGAAAAGCATTTTAAAAATCTGACTCGGTGGCTAGATTCACAACGAGTGTAGCTTTATTTCAATACCAAGCATGTGTATTTTAATGAACGTTTGCGTTTTAACTAATACTATTAGCGTTTAGCGTAGCGCATTTGCATTTCCAGAGCTCTAGTTGGGACGTCTGCGTCTCAAGTAGGATCAAGAGGTTTAACGACCGTTCCACAGGTGCATGTTCATTAATTGTTTATTATTCATTGAACAAGCATGGGAAACAGTGTTTGAACCCTTTACAATGAAGATCTGTGAAGTTATTTGGATTTTTACTAATTCTCTTTGAAAGACAGGGTCCTCAAAAAGGGACGTTTCATTTTCGCTGAGTTTATATGGGGGATACAACCTTCCCAGCTCTGCAGAGTTTGCAGCTGAAGAGACAGAGTCATTAGATCATTCATTTTGGAACTGTCAATAAGTAGCTTGTTTTTGTTCACAGGTCCAGGATTGGTTGAAGAATTGCAACATTTACCTGCAGCTCACTCTGCAGAAAGCACTAATGGGTGATTTGAAAAGTCATACACAATCGATCAATAATATAATAATACTTTTAGCAAAAATGTTTACCTTTAATTAACAACCTGTTGAAACTATGACAGTAGAAAGGTTCAGTACTTTTGTGAAACCTCACAGCACAGTGGAAAAATATATGGCAAATAGAAATCCAATATGGATAATGTTAAGAGATTGATGGGAGGGGTTGAATTGAGCTGAGGGGTGGGACTAATATCTGCAAGATAACTAATGTAAAATATACTTTGTCTGTAAAATGTACATGCGTTCAGAATGTTTGTGAAACAGCAGAGCTAAAACTATATGGCAAATAGAAATCAAATTGGATGGACATTAGAAATAGATGGGAGAGTTTGAGGTCAGAGGAAGGACAGGACCAAAAACAAAGAAAATGTAACTATTGTAAAATAGATTCTGTCCGTAAAATGTATTTAGTATGTATAAGCTGGAAGTAGAAGCCTAAGTGCTGTTATTCATTATTTTACTCCAATTAGAGGACAGGTGAAAGGGTTAGTGGAAAATAATGACGTCAACAGTGAAGACGCAACTCCGGGTGTTGCAAAGAAAAAGCCATATCTCGGACTGTCCAAGAAAAGGAAAAGATGGGCGAAATAACACAGACACTAGACAGGGGAACTCTACCTAGAAGGCAGCATCCCGGAGTCGCCTCTTCACTGTTGTCATTTGGGATAACGTGAGTTTCCATCGGGCTGCTCTGGTTTGTGCCTGGTTCAATGACCATCCCAGGTTCACCGTTCTTTTTTGCCAGCATATTCCCCATTTCTAAATCCGATTCTCAGCATTGCAGTGGAGAGTGTATGACCTCAACCCCTACGCACATCAACACTTCCTGAGGCAATGATGGACGCCTGTGGTGATGTGTCTGTGGAGTCTATCTAGAGTTTTCTAAGGCACACAGGGGCATTTTTCCCACGCTGCCTGGCAAGAGCAAACATAATGTGTGACGTTGATGAGATATTATGGCCTAACCCAGACCTGAGATGAGATGATAAGAATGCTGATGCTGAGTAATCTGTACATTTGCTGATTTGGAATTAAAACTTTTGGAAATTGGGTATTTTACCATGCATAGACTCTTCCTTACATGTTTTGTCAGTGTGATATTTCAAAGGTCAGGCTTTTGACCAAAACAACATTTACAGTAGTATTCTCTTCATCCACTAATGTAAGAGGTATTTATTACCGTACTGTTGTGAATTTCTCTCACCAGGGTTTCCTGAAAGGGAAATCTGGATAGACAGTGCTGTGATTTTACAAAGTTCCAAATCATTTCTCTGAAAACCTATTCTAAACATTTTGGTAGCAGTGGTTTGAATGAATCCCTCCAGTGTGTAACTAACAGTCATGTAGTCTGTGTTTGACAGCTTGTGTGTGTTGTCTGTGGACAACGTTTTAATTGGGACACAGAAGTTAGATGTTTATGCCATTGGGTGTGAAGATTTGAGAAAATGGTGAGTTGTTCCAGGAATTGTGTCTAGGCAATTGAGAAACTGTATTAGGGAGAGATTTTTTAAAACGTCTCTCCAAGCATTTATGCATGACTTCTACTTTTCTGAACTTTCCTCCAAGTGTATACCTGACCCTAAATTAGCTCTTGAGCATTTCTCATCTATTTTTATATCACTGGCAGATAAACATGCTTCTTTAAAATGCTATAGACAAAAAAATTGATAAAAATCCCTGTATTTTATAGAACTTTCAGATACCTTTAGAACAAGTAAACATGCCTGGGCAAGAGCTAGACTAACTGATGCTGTTGTGGACTGGCAGATTTTCAGGCAACTGAGAAATAAATGCATGTCCTTAGTTAAAAAGGCTAAATCAAGTTACTTCCAAAGTTCTATCGCTGACACTGCTGGTGATCCATCTACATTTTAGAAAACAGTTAATGCCGCTAGAGTGTGGAAATTCCTCTCATTCCCTACCCAAGCAAGTTATACTGAACTCTGACATCATTATTTAAAAAAAACATGGATTAGTCATGCTTTTAATCAACATTTTATGTCCACTGGTTTTTTGTTTGAAAGAAATCTTGGTTTAATACAGTGAACCCCCAGTGAATCCTTGTACTTTATGGAGCAACTGTCTACTTCTGATGTATTGGAACAACTACTTATGACTGATGTAAAAACAATCTACTGGGGCTGATATGCTTGATCCCTTCTTATTACAGCTTTCTGCTCCATTGACTGTGGAAGCATTAACACATATTTTTAACTTGACAATTATATCAAGTACTATCCCTAGACTTTGGAAAGCTGCCCATGTACTTCCTCTACATAAAGGTGTCGACCCAAGTGATCTAAAAAATTACCGTCCCATTTTCAAACACTCTTGCCTAGCAAAACTCCTGGAATCATTGATTAATACTCAGCTTAGATCCCTTTTAACTGCTACATCTTTTCTGAATGTAAAACAGTCAGGGTTCAGACCAGGTCATAGTACCATCTCTGCTACTTGTATGGTTTTAAATGATGTCATAAATTGTTTAGATACGAAGAAACACTGTCCTGCCCGAGTCATTGACATGTCCAAGGCATTCGACACTGTGGATCACACCTTACTTATTCAGAAACTCTCTACGGTTGATTTAGATCGGGCTGCTTGTAGCTGGTTTGATAATGATTTAAAAGACAGAACACAGTGTGCACTTACTGGTGGCGTTAAATCAGGATTTCTAGACAAAACAAAAGGTGTCGCACAGGGTTCGGTTCTTGGTCCAGTACTTTTCACTATATATATATTAATAGCATTGGTCTATTTGTACAAAACTGCAACTTTCATCTGGACTCAGATGCCACTTTTGTATATGCTACTGCCCCTACGGCTGCTCAGTCTCTGGTGCCTCTTCAGTCTGCTTTTACAACCTTGCAGAAAGCCTTGGTTAACGTGAAGTTGGTACTAAATGCTGGTAAAACCAAGTACATGTTATTTTCCAAATCATGTAATAATGTAACTAATGATTTGTGCATAAGTACGTTAGATGGTGCCCTCATTGATCGTGTCCCCGCCTAGAAATATTTGGGCATCTGGACGAAAAGCCGAAGATGAAAAGCTATCTTTTAAAAAGCGTGGTGACAAGTTAGTCTAGAAATTAAGAATTAAATTGGTCTTCTTCTATAGGAATAGGGCTTGTCTTTCATTAAATAGTATAAAACAGATCATTCCGTCTACATTCATTCCTGTGACAGATTATGTTTGTTTTATAACATCTGACAGTTTTGACACTCCACTCACCACTGAATCCTTTATCATAAAGTTGGTTGGACGTCGATAAAAACACACAGGTCACTTCATTATTGTGTTTTTGTTTATAAAGCCTAACTCAATAAACTGCCAATTTACTTAACATCATTGTTGAAATATAGAAACTCAGATTACAACGCTATCTCATAGGATTGGTGAATGATGGAGACTCCACATGTATTCACAGGTTGTGTAAACCTGCCTTTTCCTACCAGGCCCTAATCATGTGGAATGATCTCCAAGTAATGTTTAATTTGGATGTGTTGTTGTCTCTGGGCCAGTTTAGGAGAAAGGCTAGGGATTTTTATATTGATACATGTGTTTGTTTTGTTTGATTGTTTATATAATATCTGGAAAATATTTCAAGTACTTTGAAAGTTGCTGTGGCAAAAACCATCAAGCGCAATGATGAAACTGTCTCTTATGAGGACCATCACAGGAAAGGAAAACCCAGAGTTACCTCTATTGCGGAGTATAAGTTCATTAGAGTTACCAGCGTCAGAAATTGCAGCCAAAATAAATGAATCACAGAGTACAAGTAAAAGACACATCTCAACATCAACTGTTCAGAGGAGACTGCATGAATCAGGCCTTTATGGTCGAATTGCTTCAATGAAACCACTACTAAAGGACACCAATAATAAGAAGAGACTTGCTTGGGCCAAGAAACACGAGCAATGGACATTAGACCAGTGGAAATATGTCCTTTGATCTGATGAGTCCAAATTTGAGATGTTTGGTTCAAACCGCTGTGTCAGATGAACAGATGGTGAACAGATGATCACCGCATGTGTGGTTCCCATCTTGAAGCATGGAGGAGGAGTGATGGTGTGGGTGTGCTATGCTGGTGACACTGTCTGTGATTTATTTAGAATTTAAAGGCACACTTAACCAGCATGGCTGCCACAGCAATGTAGAAAATAGAACAAATAAAGAAAAACACTTGAATGAGTAGGTGTGTCCAAAATTTTGACTGGTACTGTGTAAATATATATATATATATATATATATATATATATATATATATATATATATATATATATATATATATAAAATTTATCAAAAAATATATGGGGAATTGGAAATGATGCAGACAATTACATTGATGGAAGCTACAATCTATATGCAATATTAAAGCTGATATAACCCCTAAAAAATACAAAAATAAAAATAACACTGCAACTATTTCCATGAGACAGAGAGCAATCAATCAATATCTGCTGTTTACTGATTTCACTAACCTAGACATCATTGTCAAGTACAAGAACATATGTGAATCTGTATCACCAACCAACATAGATAAAGCCTCTTTCACAGTGAAAAGTCATGTCTGTTTTACCACTTTGATTTTGAATACTGAATTGAACTGACAGCATACCCTGTTTTCCTGGTTTCTGGTTGATGACAACAGCCACGCAAATATGACAACAGGTTGTTAGCAGGTTCATTTTTCAATATTGACAAAGATATATATATTTTTTAAATAAGCTCGTTCGCGGCCGCTATAGTAAATTAAAGAAAGCCAGTTGACGGCCGCTATGAATTCTAAAGGGTTAAATGAATGATTATTGATCATTTCAACATGGAAGAAACATCAAAAGTAAGGCCAAACAGTGGGTGATAGGACATTATATCAATATTTATTGTTCTTGAAGTGCACAGCAATGTGTATGCGGGCTACATTTTAATTATGTACAGGTACAATGTTTAAAATGTATAAAAATCATTATGTTCAACAATCATTATATACTGCTGACCTCGCATCTTTGTTCAAATGAACACTTTTCCAGTCCTTGCATTGTGTTTGGATTCAAAGCCAACAGCTGGGTGTCTTAGTCTTCCTCCATTCCCTATAGATCTCTCACATTCGCTCACTTCTCAGGCAAAGAGTGGCAAAGAACAACTTCCGGCCAACGATGCCTCACCACAACACTTATTGAAGCACAGCTATGTATTTTTGAGAACCAATTATTCAAACTGTCAGATAGCTCATTTACTCTGTCATCTACTCTACACTCTGTCTGAGTATTTTTGCTGTTACACAGAGACAGAAGTCAGACAGAAAATTACGTAAATTAAGATGGATACACAAGAATATCTGTCATTGCTGGCTCCTTCTGAGGTAGCTAGACTGCTAATACGTTATATTTATCATCTTTGAAACAAAACAAATAAACAAATTGTGTTTTCAACATTGTATTCTGCATAGAAGCGGCCTACTTATTGATGTATTGTTTCAGAGCAAGGCCATTACAACTCAAAAGGCTTTTCATTAAATGCTGGCATTGATGTGGTTGCCATTGAAGCATTACGGGTTGATTGAGAAATGTTTTCGCAGCTCTTTGTAAAGAAGTTTAATACTCACCTTCACAGGATCTCTCTTCATCCTTCTTTTCCTTCAGGGAGTTAAGTGTTATAGCTGCTGCATACCATACCATAGTTAGGCAAATTTGTTTGAACATACACACATGTTCAGATAAGGAGAATCATATTTATTTCCTTGGGAAACCTTCTAAGTAAAGCTTGATGTCTGCCTAGTTAAATCAAAGTAAATACATGATTATGCAAATGAACAGAATACACATGTACACAACATAGCTTAAGGGCTTACATTGCCTAGATACCTCAAACAGAGTAATAAATAAGAAACAGCAGTGATTGTATTGTAATAGGAATCAGGATGACTTATCTTTAAGCTGTAACGGAACAGTGTGCTACTAGCTGAGTACACATTCTGTGCTCTTCCATGGAGCTGGCAGGAGGAGTGATTTCCAAGAGAGGGCATTATGGACGGTTGGGTTCCTCTGTTGCTCCTCCAAGGGAGTTATTGCCTTAGTTAAAATAACTAGTATAAATTATTCACGTAATGTTTTCAGAGATGCCGAAATGACTCTTCTGTGCTTTACTATATTTTATATTTTCTCCAGGAATACAATAAACCTAGATAAAAGTGTAATACCTATTTTCTATGAGCAGGTATAGTTTTTTTTTAAAGCGTTATGTCTTTTTGAACAGGACAAATTGTGTCGTCTAGGACAAGCCCTGTCTCAGGATGATGCTCTATCAAAGTGTTGTAAAGGACAGAGTGATGGGAGCTGGTTTATGCCTGTTGCTCTTATCGCTGTGGTGCAATGCATCTCTTTACGAGACAGCAGCATTGATGCCAACTAAAAATAACACGCAAGACATTTTCAAAGACGAAATGTAGGATAAATATTGTTCCTGTTTTGTTGTTGTTGATGCTGGAAAATACAGTTATTTTTGTATTTTTCTTTTTTTTTTATACTGTTGAGCTCTCTGGCTGAGACAGATTCGGGACGATAAGGTTTGGACTCCCTGACATTACAGATGACCACAGGTAGAGTTAGAGATTGAAGTTGGGAGTCTGAGAGGAAGGATTTCAAAACAGCAGAACTGTTTACTTATTTGTCTTTGAATGAATGTGATGGTCAAAGTACTGTATGTCTACAGGCTGGTGACAAAAGGTTTAACTGTTTCTCTTCAAACATCAATGACTCTCAGACTTATTCCATTAGCTACTTACTATAATGATTTACCGCAAACCCAAACACAATATACCCATAGAGCTTCAACCCTTTCCTCATAGGCAAAGTTCAAACATATAGTACCAGTCAAAAGTCTGGATACATTGTAGCATAATAGTGAAGACATCAACACTATGAAATAACACAAATGGAATCATGTAGTAAACAAAAAATATTATAGATTCTTCAAAGTAGCCTACCTTTGCCTTTTGATGACAGCTTTGCACAGTCTTGGAATTCTCTCAACCAGCTTCACCTGGAACAGTCTTGAAAGAGTTCCCACATATGCTGAACGCTTGTTGGCTGCTTTCCCTTAACTCTGCGGTCCAACTCATTCCAAACCATCTTTTGAGGTCGGGTGATTGTGGAGGCCCGGTCATCTGATGCAGCAATCCATCACTCTCCTTCTTGGTCAAATCAAATTGTATTTGTCACATGTGCCGAATACAACAGTGAAATGCTTACTTACAAGCCTTTAGTCAACAATGCTTTAAGAAGTTTTAAGAAAAATAAGTGTTAAGTAAAAAATAGATGAGTAAAAAATAGAAAATTAAAGTAAAAAAGTAATAAACAGCAGCAGTAAAACAACAATAGCAGGCAATATACAGGGGGTACCGGTACAGAGTCAATGTGCGGGGAGCATCGGTTTGTCGAGGTAATTGAGGTAATATGTACTGTACATGTAGGTAGTATTAAAGTGACTATGCATAGATAATAAACAGAGAGTAGCAGCAGTGTAAAAGAGGGGTCTGGGTAGGCTTTTGATTAGCTGTTCAGGAGTCTTATGGCTTGGGGGTAGAAGCTGTTAAGAAGCCTCTTGTACATAGACTTGGTGCTCCGGTACCACTTGCGGTGCGGTAGCAGAGAGAACACAGCCTGGAGGTGTGTTTTGGGTCATTGTCCTGTAAAAAAAAGCAAATTATAGTTCCACTATGCGCAAACCAGATGGGATGGTGTATCACTGCAGAATGCTGTGGTAGCCATACTGGTCAAGTGTGCATCAAAATAAATCATTAAAATAAATCCCCGACAGTATCACCAGCAAAGCACCCCCAAACCATTACAACTCCTCCTCCATTCTTCACGGTGGGAACCACACATGCGGGGATCATCCGTTCACCTTCTCTGCGTCTCACAAAGACATGGTGGTTGGAACCAAAAATCTCTTATTGGTGTCCTTCAGTAATGGTTTCTTTGCAGCAATTTGTCTATGAAGGCCTGATTCACGCATTCTTCTCTGAACAATTGATATTGAGAAGTGTCTGTTACTTGAACTCTGTGAAGCATTTGTTTGGATTGCAATCTGAGGTGCAGTTAACTCTAAGGAACTTATCCTCTGTAGCAGAGGTAACATTGGGTCTTCCTTTCCTGTGGCGGTCCTCATGAGAGCCAATTTCATCATAGCGCTTGATGGTTTTTGCGACTGCCCTTCAAGAAACTTTCAAAGTTCTTGAAATTTTCTGAATTGACTGACCTTCATGTCTTAAAGAAATGACGGATTGTAATTTCTCTTTGCTTATTTGAGCTGTTCTTGCCATACTATCGACTTGGTATTTTACTAAATAGGGCTATCTTCTGTATTCTATCCCTATCTTTTCACAACACAGCTAATTAGCTCAAACGCATTAAGACATTCCACAAATGAACTTTTAACAAGGCACACCTGTTAATTGAAATGCATTCCAAGTGACTACCTTATGAAGCTGGTTGAGAGAATGCCAAGAGTGTGCAAGGCTGTCATCAAGGCAAAGGGAGGCTATTTTGAAGAATCTCATATATATCTATTTTTTTTTTTACACATTTTTGGGTTGCTGCATGATTCCATATGTGTTATTTCATAGTTTTGATGTCTTCACTATTATTCTACAATGTAGAAAATAGTAACAATAAAGAAAAACCATTGAATGAGTAGGTGTGTCCAAACTTTTGACTGGTACTGTATATAAATGAGACTTCTAACTGTGCCACCTGCTCTCCTCCCAGGGACCAAAGCCAAATAATACCCCGCTACAAAACGTTGCTTCCCTGCATCTCCCATAATCCTTCTCTCTCCCAAATTTGCAGGAGCTGGAGGTCGAAGGTTATGGATCCCTCCTATTCTTTGGCCGTCTCTCTTCACCTTGATGATTATTATTTCCCCCTCCAGCCATTAGACTCCTGCCAGCTCATTCCAAACCCTGCAGAGACCAATGTGGCTTGATAAATTTGCCCTATTATTTTGATAAATTGCTGTCTCGTCTAAGCTTTCTGCAGTGCTCTGTTACTGGTGACTGGGGTCAAGGCGCCTTTCATTAGCCCAACTAAAAGCCATTTTATCTAAACATAAAATAGCAAGGGAAGATAAAACAACATTTACAGAGTAAATCAGATTGACATCCGCAGCCATATGCTGACATGGACATTGGATATGTTGATATGAGATGTGAAAAATAGGAAATACACTTGCAAGACTGTAACGTTACATCCTGCAAGACTTTACCAAGCAGGGTGCCATTTATTTTCACTATCCATATGGGATAAAAAAGAGTATTATGAATTTCCTTCTGCCTGCCTTCTGTTTATTTCATTCACACTGCCTCTCATCATGTGTAGTCTATTAATTAAATAAAAAATATGTCATTTTGTATTGTATGCAAAATGTGGATTCCATCGTGAGGGCACTTACAGTATATTGTCAACTAAAATAATTGACATTGGGGTTGTTAGTTTTCAATCTATTTTTATTTTCCAATTTTGCACAGTACATGACATGTGATTGACTGCAATCTCACCATATTCTCCCCATCCTCATTGGTTTTGCTCTTACATCCTGAGTCTGTAATCCATTATGTACTGCAGTAAGAGTTCATACCGGTAAGCATACTATAATCCTGTATTATTTACCACCGAGAATCCTCTAAGGCAATTACAAAAAGCCATTTGCATTGGGTAAACATCCGGAGAGAAACAGAGAGCGAGAGAGTAAAAGAAGAGACAATATAAACCAGAACAACACTGTGCAATATTAAATGTTGACCTGGAAATAAATGGCCCTTGTGGCCAACCTCTGATATACAGTAGTAGTTTGTGTGTGTGAACATAGGGTCAGCAGGAGGACATGGGATGTTGGAGGATTCTGCCGAGGGGAACATGGAGAAGAGCCAGCTCCTCAGCTCCTCAAATACACAAGGTTCAGACAGTATTGAGATGGTGAGTACAAGAGGTTCAGACTGTACTGAGATGGTGAATACAACAAGTTCAGACTGTATTGAGCAGTGAAGGCTCCTCGGAGGGGGAAGGGGAGGACCATCCTCATCAGTGATTTTCAGAAAAAAAGTTCAACATTTAAAAAGTTATCATTTTTAAATAAAACTGTGTATAAATATAATCACGGCACCAAATAATTCATTAAAACATCATATTTTGGCTGAAGATCTACAGTTGCCTCAACAGCACTCTGTAAGGTAGCACAATGGTGTAGACGGAGGACAGCTAGCTTCCGTCCTCCTTTGGATGCATAGACTTCAATACAAAACTTAGGAGGGTCATGGTTCTCACCTCCTTCCATAGACTTACTTAGTAATTATGACAACTTCCGGAGGACATCTTCCAACCTATCAGAGCTGTTGCAGCATGAACAGACATGTTGTCCACCCAATTAAAGGATCAGAGAATGAATTTTGTACTGAAAGCATAAGATACAGCTAGTTAGCACTGCAGTGCATACAATGTGGTAAGTAGTTGACTCAAAGAGAGAGAAAAACAATAGTTAAACAGTTTTTAACAAGTTAATTTCTTCCAAAATGAAGGAGAAGCAAGAGAGAGATAGAGATTTCATTTTTTTCACTTTCAGTTTCACTTACTTATCTAGCCTATGCAGCTAGCTAGTTTAGCCTACTAAAACACCATGCTCAAGCTAAGTTGGCACATTACATTTTTAACAATGTTTTTCTAATACAAACTAGTTTATTGCGTCCACGGTGGTGCCCAGTTTCATAATATTACCATATGTCCCAGTTGCCTGACGTAGTTTTGAAGTAATCACACAAAAACAAGCCTTATTTTAGGGCCTTTTTCACCCTGCCAGCTCATATTAGTTCTATTGAACACACTGGCACCAACTCACCTTCCGAACATTCCGATCCCAGTTTATTGTACAATGTCACAACGCCCGCTTTGCTATTGTTGGTGCCACAGTGTTGTTTATAGTTAAAATGTAAACAACAAAAAATCACTCATGGAACTCTGAGGTCATCCCATTGCTTACTAAATGAAAATTGTCATGCCCTGGCCTTAGTATTTCGTGTTTTCTTTATTATGTTGGTCAGGCCAGGGTGTGACATGGGTATTTATGTGGTGTGTTTTGTCTAGGTTTTTTTTGTAGGTTATGGGATTGTGGTGAAGTAGTCTAGGTAAGTCTATGGTTGCCTAGAGTGGTTCTCAATCAGAGGCAGGTGTTTATCGTTGTCTCTGATTGGGAACCATATTTAGGCAGCCATATTCTTTGAGTGTTTCGTGGGTGATTGTTCCTGTCTTTGTGTTTGTTGCACCAAATAGGGCTGTTTTGGGTTTTCACTTGTTTTGCACATTGTTCATCTTTTATTAAAGATGTATAAGATAACCACGCTGCATTTTGGTTCTCCTCTCTTTCAACAGAAAACCTTAACAAAAATATAGGTCTGTCTGTCTATTTTGCCAAATATCTCGCAATGTGTACATTTACATTTTTTTTCTCAATTGGACACCATTTTAATCAGGAGAATCTCCTCTTTCTAATTATGTAAGGCTGTGCAGTGTATCTCGCTGTCATCAAACGCTAGCCCCAAAATACCTTTTGCCCTTGGAACGCTGATCTCCCCCCATTGTTTTCCTATGGTGAAGCATGCTGGTATATTTTGCCAAAATATCTCGCAATGTGTATATTTCGATTTCTTTTTTTTCCATTTCGGACACCATTTTAATCATGAGAATCTCCTATCTCTAATTATGTAAGGCTGGGCAGTGTATCTCGCCTTCATCAAATGCTAGACCAGAAATATTCCGAATTTGACTTTTTTTCCTAATTCCTCGTTATGCAGACATAAGCACACCTGGCACCATTGAGGTGCGGATGTTAACTTTCTACACAAGTTGTTATTTTTCAGTTTCGTCCTAAGAACAGATTGTAGTGGTAAAATAAAAAAGGGATACATTTTTTGGTTCCATTTAGGCAAAATGTAATTCTAAAGCATCACTCCAGTCAAAACAGCCTCTGCGCAGGTGTTCCAGCTTAGCCAACATTTTTGGGCAATTTTCAGCCTTGGGTGAATTTTTATTCGTTCCATTGTCCAGCCTACTCAAACAGAGGGATGCTATGTTATAGCTAGCTGACTATCCAACACAACATTGGAAGTCAAGGAAAGCTATTGGTTTTATTAATTTATTGCCACCGGGGGCCCTCCGGTGTAAGTACTAAACTGCTCACTGACTGTACACTGTAACGTTACTGTATGATTGTATTAGGTTTACTAACGCAGTTATTCTATTAGCTATGTTGACAATTATGTTACTTTAGCTGATATGGTGACAGCGATGGAGGCCGTGAGTGGCAATTATGATATGGTTTAGCTTGGAAATATTTTTTTTTTTGCCTGGTCACATACATCTGATGTGTTGTTCATTGACATCCACAAGCGATGAAGGGAAAAGGTGAGAGGAGGAGAGCGCATAGATGTGAGAAGGAATACAATGTGGCTGTTGTGAGTGAACTGTTTTTACGTGTGATCAGGGTTGTATTCATTCTGCTGAATCTGTTGAAAAATGTATCTTAGACGAAACAAAACATCTTAATTTGTCCATTAAAAACTCTCAATTGCAAGTGATGGATAAATGATTACACCCCATATCAGCTACTGTAGATGCAGGCAAGAGTGTGCAAGGCAGTATTGAATGTGTTACTGTCTGTCCATGTGTCACTCTGTCACCTCAAATTTTTCTCTCTACCTTTGTGCATCTAAGTTGTAAAATTTCATTCTTAGGCTAGGTTGTAGCAACCTCATGATGGGTATAGGAAAAATTGGAGTATGATGTAGTAGCCTGAACCTATCTATGTTACATTGAACTGGGTGAATGGAATATGAATGACAGTAATCCAATATGTTGTAATAGAAATAAGGCCATGCTCATAAATAAAAAATGTTTTTGTCCTTCCTCATCTTAAACGGCACTGACCACCACTGGTATTGAGATATATAAGAGGTTCAGACTGTACTGAGATGGTTAATACAAGAGGTTCAGACTGTACTGAGATATATAAGAGGTTCAAACAGTAGTGTGATGGTGGCCCTAACCATGTACAATAGTTTCCTCTCTCCCTGCACATTCAATTCATTACTTGACCTGATGTTACCATGTTGCAACAGAATAATTGACTGCATTGCCAGTTGTTTAAAACCTGGACAACACAATAAATCACCATGTATGCAAGAGAGCATCCCTAACCGCTCAACTCTCCACCCCAGCACTTTCTCCTCTTGTTTTTTTGCCTCTCAGCAGCATCACACAGAGGAAAAGGTCAGGAGAAAATCACTCTCCAAATACAGAGGAGGCATCTGACCAATCAGCCACAAGCTGTGTGCCATTTGCTCCAGATTAAAATGAAGAAGGTGTCAGGTGAGAGAGACTGACCTGGCAGGCAACTGCAGGCGGCTAAACAATACCCTTTTATGTTTTGGGGTTTACAGTCTGTTTAGTGCTAGGAATTTAATGACTTCATTGTTTTGGAGGCCATATCCAGTGCTGGGTTTCAATAGAATCAGACACACACCTCAAAACTTAATTGGAATTAATGTGAAATTAATATTTTTCTTCTGCTAAAAGTATTTTGATTTGTTTGTGTGGGTAATTGAAGGCCAAACAGACTGGTAAATCTCATGGTGACTTTAAAATAATTTTACTGTAAGCAGGCCTACACATACACTACATGACCAAAACTATGTGGACACCTGCTCATCGAAAATCTAATTCCAAAATCAGGGGCATTAATATGGAGTTGGTCACGCCTTTGCTGCTATAAAAGCCTCCACTCTTCTGGGAAGGCTTTCCACTAGATCAAGTCAACTGAAAATGTATTTGTTCACATACCCATATTAGCAGATGTTATTGCGGGTGTAGCGAAATGCTTGTGTTCCTAGCTCCACAGCAATACCCACAAATCTACAAGTAAAATAATGGAATTAAGAAATATATAAATATTAGGACGAGCAATGTCGGAGTGGCATTGACTAAAATACAGTACATACACAAATGAAATGAGTAAAGCATTATGCAAACATTATTAAAGTTACTTGTGTTCCATTAGTGACCAGTGATTCCATCTCTATGTACAGGGTTGAGTAACAGTGTGGTAGCCGGCTAGTGATGACTATTTAACAGTCTTGAGCCTTGAGATAGAAGCTGTTTTCAGTCTTTTGTTCCTAGCTTTGATGCACCTGTATTGACCTCACCTTCTGGAGGATATCGGTGTGAACAGGGCTTGGCTCGGCTGGTCGATGTCCTTGATGATCTTTTTAACCTTCCTGTGATATCAGGTGCTGTAGGTGTCCTGGAGGGCAGGCAGTGTGCCCCCGGTGATGCGTTGGCTGGACCGCACCACCCTCTGGGGAGCCCTGCGGTTACGGGCGGTGCAGGTGCCTTACCAGACGTTGATACAGAATGCTCTCAATTGTGCATTTGTAAAAGTTTGTCAGGGTCTTAGGTGCCAAGATGTGCCTTCTTCACCACACTGACTGTGTGGGTGGACCATTTCATACTGTTGGAACATTGCTGCGGGGACTGGCTTCCATTCAGCCACAGGAGCATTAGTGAGGTCGGGCACTGACGTTGGGCAATTAGGCCTGGCAAACTTTTAATGCCACTCCGTTCCAACTAATCAAAAGGTGTTTGAAGGGGTTAAGGTCAGGGCTTTTTGCAGGCCAGTCAAATTCTTCCACACCGATCTCAATTAACCATTTCTGTATGAACCTCGCTTTGTGCACGGGGGCATTGTCATGATGAAACAGGAAAGGGCCTTCCCCAAACTGTTGCCACAATGTTGGAAGCACATAATTATCTAAAATGTCATTGTATGGTGTAGCATTAAGATTTCCCTTCACTGGAACTAAGGGGCCTAGCCTTAACCATGAAAAACAGCCCCAGACCATTATTCCTCCTCTTCCAAACTTTACAGTTGGCATTATGCATTGGGGCAGGTAGCGTTCTCCTGGCATCCTCCCAACCCAGATTTGTCTGTTGGACTGCCAGATGGTGAAGTGTGAATCATCACTCCAGACAACATGTTTCCACTGCTCCAGAGTCCAATGACGGCAAGCTTTACACCCCACCAGCCGATGCTTGCCATTGCGCATGGTGATCTTAAGCTTGTGTGCGCTACTAACTTCAGCACTCAGCAGTCCCGTTCTGTGAGCTTGTGTGGCCTACCACTTCACGACTGAGCGGTTGTTGCTCCTAGACCTTTCCACTTCACAATAACAGCACCTACAGTGGACCGGGGCAGCTCTAGCAGGACAGAAATTTTACGAACTGACTTGTTAGAAAGGTAGTATCTTATGACGGTGCCACGTTAAAAGTCATTGAGCTCTTCAGCAATGCCATTCTACTGCCAATGTTTGTCTTTTGAGATTACATGGCTGTGTGCACGATTATATACACCTGTCAGCTACGGCTGTGGTTGAAATTACCGGAGTCCACTAATTTGTCCACATACTTTTGGTAATGTAGTGTATATCAGATTCTAGGCAGTGCATTATAGATGCATTTACTGGGATATACATTCACATAGGCTGTTAAAAGTTGTTTGAAAGTGCTGCCAATGTTATTAACACCTGTTTTGGTGGTTATGTTGTCATTCTATTGATAATGCCTGAATAGCTTTAATGTGACAAAAAAATACATCAGCCCTCTTGTGAATGACGTATTAACCATGCAATTACTCCATATTTAAAGCATTTTAACATCTCTCAGGGTAAGATCATTGGATTGAGAGGCAAAAGATGTCATGCCTCGTGCCATGACAGCCACTGCAAGCTACACTGTAAACGGTGCTGTCATATTCCTCCAACATGCTGATATGTTGATGTGTGCATATGAACTGACAGGCCTCTCAAGCAGGACCGTGTCCCTCTCTGACAGTATATTGTGGCTCAAGGGATTACAGAAGGGATTACATAAATGAGTGACTAGTTTAACATTGTGGCAATAACAAGAAAAGCCAAAGTCCCAAAGGTTGCTTCTAAGAGATCATACAAAGGTTCTCAGCACTCTTTGTTTGAAGATGTCATTTTTTAAAATTTTGGTCTGATGTATATGAGGAAGTGAATCCAGAAGCAGCACTGGAAGTATTGGATGTCCCCCAGAACATTTTGTAGGTCATTCTTGGGACGTTGTTTCATGGTCCCTTGGAGGTTTTTTGTGTAGTTCCCGGTTTGTCTTGTGGCGTCCCGTAGGATGTTTTTAGGACAGTCTTGGGAAGTTGTGTCACGGTCCACCTGAAGGTTTTTGTCTGGTACCCGGATTGTTCCAGGGACAACACCTGATGGTCGACACCTGATGGTCATAATGAAATAGTTTAATCCTAAATAATTACTATCTACCAGGACACACACAGCCTAGTTTCATTACACATCACCCCTTGTTACTGTTGCCAAGGCCCTGATTGGTGAACCACTGATCCTTTCACAGCTCTTTGTCTTTTGGCAATGTTAGTTAGACAGACACACAAAAACACACATGCACACACACAGTGCTTTTTAAAAGTACATATTTGGCACACTTTGACATACTGTACATGATTACATTGTGTAATCATTGTTACTTATTCATACAGTAATTATTACATGTCCTCACCTGGGATTTCAAGTCACAACCTCTTCCGATCTTCAATGTCTGTGTCAATGTCTTGTATTCCTACACTTTGCACTTCAAAGTAAATCTCAGCTCCATTAAAAATACTCAAGAATAACTATTATATGTTTGTCCACTTTAGGCAACCAATTTGTGACGTGTCGGGGACTTCCTAAAGACACATTGTTGTTTGCAAAGACGTTCCCTTGGGATAATGACTAGTAACATAAAAAATCTGAGAACGTCCTACAAAGATCCTGACATGGTTCTGATATGGTCCTCAGTGATGTCCTGGTAACTTACAGAAAACTGTGGTCATTGAATGTCCATTGATAACGTTCTATCAGAACCAACTGGAAACGTTCCTTAATGGACATCAAAATATCTTATTATAATGTTATGCTGCGACCAAACCGGGACCTGTCCTGAGTGTCCTCTTATGGTTCTGAGGTTAACATCATGTTTTAATGTTCCTAGACTGGGATAACTTCTTGCTGAAACCCTTAAAGGGACCTAATGGGAATGTTATCAAATGTCCTTAGGACATTCCCTGCTTGCTGGGAACTGAGTTGTAGAATGAACTGAACCATACCAGAGAGAGGGAGGTGAATCGAGAGCCATATATGTCCACATTAAGCAGATCCTTAATAATTAGGTGAACAGTTTTTGTATGGGGGGCAATGAGAGTATTTCATTTAATCAAGATGAACATGAATTGCTATTTCGATACGTGAGTCTTAGGTTATTACGAGTGATGCATGTAACATCCCAGAAACATTGAGATGAAACACTTTATATCAGAATTGTTCCTGTTGCAATTCAAGATGGGCTATGCATATTCATGAGGTCGATGAATTTCAAAAACTTTCGCCATAGAATTCAGGCAGTTGACGACAACACCCCTCATCTTTATATCAGAGTTCAGAGCTTCTTGTTCACATGCATATCTGCCCTCTCATTGGCTAGATTGGTCCCACCTGATCTTGCCTTCTCCCGCCTGCGTTCCATCTTTGAGGACATGTATTTGGGGGATCTGGCATGGACCTGCTTCCATATCCACTCTTTAGGGCAAAGTGGCCTGGTCAATCATGGGATAAGGAAAAGTGAAACTCCTATTGAATTCTTGTGATCATTGGAATTTGGCTAATCACATGACCACAAGGTTTGTCTTGCATAGGTGTTTATTTTTTTTCACACAACGTTTTCAAGGTCAGAATGGAAGTGTAAAAGTAACGGTTAAATGGGTAAAATAAATGGTTAATAAGATGATACTTGGAGCGGTATTGTTATATTTCAGTTCAGCCTTTGATTCATAGAACCCTATGCCTGGGTCTAGTTTTAGTAATGCACTGTCAGGGTATTGGAACTGACGCTATTTGCTGTCCTCAGCCTAGTCAAAGCTGTTCTTTGTCCTGACACATTTTTATTGAAGAAAAATGTACTTACTATGACTGAGAAACAGTTGAAGTTGGAAGTTTACATACACTTAGGTTGGAGTCATTAAAACTTGTTTTTCAACCACTCCAGACATTTCTTGTTAATTAACAAACAATAGTTTTGGCAAGTCGGTTAGGACATCTACATTGTGCATGACTCAAGTCCTTTTTCCAACAATTGTTTACAGACAGATTACTTTACTTATAATTCCACAATTCCACAATTCCAATGGGTCAGAAGTTTACATACACTAAGTTGACTGTGCCTTTAAACAGATTGGAAAAATCCAGAAAATGATGTCATGGCTTTAGAAGCTTCTGATAGGCTAATTGACATCATTTGAGTCCATTGGAGGTGTAGCTGTGGATGAACGCCTACCTTCAAACTCAGTGCCTCTTCGCTTGGCATCATGGGAAAATCAAAAGAACTCAGCCAAGACCTGAGAAAAAAAATTGTAGACCTCCACAAGTCTGGTGGAAACAAAGGTATCTATATCCACAGTAAAATTAGTCCATATATTGACATAACCCGAAAGGCCGCTCAGCAAGGAAGAAGCCACTGCTCCAAAACCACCATATAAAAGCCAGACTACGGTTTGCAACTGCACATGGGGACAAAGATCGTACTTTTTTGAGAAATGTCCTCTGGTCTGATGGGGAAGGCTTGCCAGCCAAAGAACACCATCCCAACCAGGAAGCACGGGGTTGGCAGCATCATGTTGTGGGGGTGCTTTGCTGAAGGAGGGACTGGTGCACTTCACAAAATAGATGGCCTCATGAGACAGGAAAATTATGTGGGTATATTGAAGCAACATCTCAAGACATCAGTTAAAGCTTAAAGTTAAAGCTTGGTCACAAATGGGTCTTCCAAATGGACAATGACCCCAAGCATACTTCCAAAGTTGTGGCAAAATGGCTTAAGGACTACAAAGTCAAGGTATTGGAGTGGCCATCACAAAGCCCTGAGCTCAATCCGATTGAAGATTTGTGGGCAGAACTGAAAAAGCGTGTGGGAGCAACGAGGCCTACAAACCTGACTCAGTTACACCAGCTCTGTCAGGAGGAATGGGCCAAAATTCACCCAACTTCTTGTGGGAAGCTTGTGGAAGGCTACCTGAAACTCTTGACCCAATTTAAACAATTTAAACACAACTCTACAAAATACTAATTGAGTGTATGTAAACTTCTGACCCACTGGGAATGTGATGAAAGCTCAAATAAATCATTCTCTCTATTAATTATTCTGACATTTCACATTCTTAAAATAAAGTGGTGATCTTAACTGACCTAAGACAGGTAACCTTTACTAGGATTAAATGAGCCAGCAGCATATGAGCCAGTGGCATACCACCCTGCATACCACTGCTGGTTTGCTTCTGAAGTTAAGCAGGGTTGGTCCTGGTCAGTCCCTCGATGGGAGACCAGATGCTGCTGGAAGTGGTGTTGGAGGGCCAGTAGGAGGCACTCTTTCCTCTGGTCTAAAAAATATCCCAGTGCCCCAGGGCAGTGATTGGGGACACTGCCCTGGATATGGTGCTGTCTTTCAGATGGGACATTAAACAGGTGTCCTGACTCTCTGAGGTCATTGAAGATCCCATGGCACTTATTGTAAGAGTAGGGGTGTTAACCCTGGTGGCCTGGCTAAATTCCCAATCTGGCCCTGTAACCATCATAGTCACCTAAGAATCCCCAGTTTACAATTGGCTCATTCCTCTCCCCTGCAACTATTCCCCAGGTTGTTGCTGTAAATGAGAATGTGTTCTCAGTCAACTTACCTGGTAAAATAATGGATAAAAAAAAAATTATGTCAGGAATTGTGAAAAACTGAGTTTAAATGTATTTGCCTGAGGTGTATGTAAACCTCTGACTTCTACTGTATAGAACATGGTATTGAGACAGTGGTTGGTTATATGATTTGGAGTTACACAACAACTTGCAGTTACACAACAATAACAACACAGAGGAACATGGCATCACAAATATTAACCTTTAAATTTCTTTATTTTTGATTTCGTCGTCAAAATTTTTACAAAACATTTTCTGACAATAATATACTCAAAGAGAAGCCATATTTTGCGTTTGGACCAGGTTTCCACAACACCGCTTTAGGTCTGAGCACAGAAAATAAGAATTAAAACCAAAAACAACAACAAACCAACTACAGAATAAACAATGCAGCTCATATTTACATCCCACAGAAATCAATGCCGTCAGTAGGAGATAGATGAGGGAAAAGCAGAAATTCACATGGAAATATCATGGGAAAGAACAAGTGGTATTGGTGGGAGGGGAGAATGTGGAGAAGCTTGGATCAAATAAGGAATTCTTAAAGAATATGATAATATTGCTTTCTGTCAGTTTTACTGCTTGTTCACATCTCTACATCGCCTCTAGCAGCAAAATTGATTCTATATGAAATTAGTGTTCCTTTTCTTATTCTGTTCACATAAATCCAATTAGTGGTTTAAACATGCTTTGTTAGACCAGAATAGTTTATATCTCTGACAGAGGTTCATGGTTATGCTTAGAACCCCTATTGTCTTGACCCTGGTTTGTAACCATTGCTCATGCCAAAGGGCAAAAACCTCCAGCTAATGATGTTAGAGCTTCTCCTACTGTCCTGTATGCCTCAGGTCTCCACATGCTCTGGGCCCTACAGAGGCCCTATACTGTAACTGTATAATGCCTCAGTTCAGGAGGGAATAGAGAAGATGACGCAAAGCCACATCTGGCTGGGAATTAATTTGTCAAACGTATTTATCAGGTAATGACATAGTCATTGAATCTCTGCGGTTGGCTTCAGGTGAACTGGAAGGAGAAATGTGTTGTGTTGATGGCAGGGAGGTGAGGCGCTGCAGAGTCCAGAGCCGTGGTGAGATGTAAGGGCCAGGTTTGAGACAGCATAAACTAGGTGTGCACCAGCAGTGACAGAGCCTAGACAACAAAAGCCACGATTCATCAGCAGCAGATGTTACACCCTGTGGGGGGGATGCAGTTCACGATGATGTGTTCACTCACTATACCCTCCTGCATCCTCAGCCATGTGCATTAGGTGTGATCAGACTGCATACAGCCAGGGTGTGGAAGTAGGATTTGGGAGATTTAGGAGGATGCAGGTGTCTGTGTGCCCCATTCAATGTGTTAATGAGGTACTGTACATGTCTACCAAGGTGTTAGGATAGCATCCCTTGGTGTGCATGGGATGCAAAACCTTTGTTTTAAGCAAATACAATGCAATTCTCTTGTTCTTACCCCTTTTCTTCATTTCTGTTATTTGTTTCCCATTTTCTCGATTTCTCTTCCCCCCCATCTCTCTTGCCTCATCTCTCTTTCCCCTAGAGATTTGCATTTAGCCATTCCTCTGAGCATAGACACGGAAATATGAAAGGCTTTCTTGCAATACTTCAGACCTTCATTCACCCTCCCTTCAGCTAA
Source organism: Oncorhynchus tshawytscha (assembly GCF_018296145.1). NCBI lineage: Eukaryota > Metazoa > Chordata > Actinopteri > Salmoniformes > Salmonidae > Oncorhynchus > Oncorhynchus tshawytscha. The sequence continues at coordinate 27,863,682 of NC_056461.1, read as the reverse complement.
ATCTGTTCCCAAAAGGGATTTGATCCCAAACTCAGAGGATTGGGGTAGAGGGGGGAACAGATCCCAAAACAAACAAGGCCGAGGAAAAAAACAAAGCCTGCCGGCGTTTCTGGGCTAGCACAGACGTTCCTGAATTTCAGCTTAAACTTGCACAAGTTGTATGAATCCTCTGTGCTGAAAGCCCCGTACAGTACAACATTATAAAAATGGGACAAAAGACTTGTTCATGGAAGACAGCAGGGTCCCTTTATTCCAATGGCCTTATCAGGGATGTAGATCATGGTAAACCAATGACTTATTAGCTGCTAATTTAATTGTGTTCACCATGACTCCATTTAAACTTCCAATTACATATTGTTTTGATCGTTGTTGGACTGCTGTTGAGTGATTACTGCTCAAGGAAACATATTAATGAAGAAACTAAATAATGATAATTAGTCTGGAAATGTGTTACCATAATAGAAAAGGGAAGCCTCTCTCTGGAGTAATAGCCTCGTCCAACACAAGCATCTCTTTCTGCAATGTGCATAAAGACAGCATGGAGACTGGAGGGCCCATGGGGCGGGAGACATCTACTCTGGAGAGGATGGGCTACAGAGGGGTCAGTGAACAGCTTGCTTGAGAGACACCAAAGTAGCCAGCGTGTGTGTGGAAACACATGCTTGTGGTTCTAGGGCATGTCAGACAGGAAATAGTCTAGCTCTATACTATCTGTTTCTCGTTCAGTGCACACCCTTATATTTTGACGTGGTTTGCCCAATCGTCAGCATGCGGACAGAAATAGAACATTATAAAAAAGGGTCACCAAAGGCAGACATGATATCCAGGCCAGGAGATGGCAGGGGGCAGGGGAGGTTTAAAGAGCAAGGCAAGACAAGACATTGCTAGAACTGAGAGTGGGATGTCCCATTTGTGAAGACATTGGCACAACATTTATTACAAGGTCAACTAAAACCAGCACTGTAGTCAGAAACCATTTCGAGTAAACCAACAGTTTGTATGTAATATGTGGGGCATACAGTATCTCAAAACTCTTCTAGATCATGATATAATTATCAGAGCAATATCGGTGTGTTTTTGCTTGGGGGTTGGTCAATTATTCAATGAAACTAAGTTATCACGGCTTTAGTAGAAATAACATACTGTATCTCAACATACTGTATCTCATACTGAAAACGAGTCATACACAAGAACATGGGTTGATAAAAATAATAATAATAGTAACAGCGGCCTGAACAGCTGCTACTCTGTTTATTATATATCCTGATTGCCTAGTCACTTTTACTCCTACCCACATGTACATACTGTATTACCTCAACTACCTTGTACCCCTGCACATTGACTTGGTACTGGTAGTCCTTGTAGCTTCATTATTCTTTTTATTGTGTTACTATTTCCTTTTTTTATTTAGCAAATATTTGTCTGACTTTAAAATTCCTCACTATTGGGAATAGGCTCGTAAGCATTTCACTGTAATGTGAACAATACTTTTTTGGGGGGGTGCATGTGACCAATAAAATTCTATTCATTTGATTTATTTGAAATACTCTACTACAGGCCAGAATTGAATAATATACTATCCCTTTGTACCTTTGACACTTCAAATCTTAATGATTTTACGACCAAATTCCTTATCATGTGTGGTTCTGGTAGGGGTGTGTCTTTAAGACATTAGTAAAAACCTCAGTGATGGACAATGTTTGCAGGAATAGTGACATGCTGGAGGGAGGTGGGAGCAGGTAGAAAAATATTTAGAATTAAAACAAGGAGAGGAGAGGATATGGTGGGAATCATCATCATCGCCCTCCCAAAGCCATCTTCTGGACAGACTCCCTCCCTCACTCCGGCTCGTGGATAAGGCTCCTCTTCTGGCCACAAGCAGTTTGTGTTTCAGAAGAAGCAAAATACGTAACTTTTTCCTTTTTAAAGATTCTCTATTTACAAGATAAATAAGTCCCAAAGGATTTTGTCCTTTTTATAGAATTGCTTGACATCATTGATCATCTCAAAAATGTACACTTTTGCTTCCGATCAAGAAACATACAAAAAAAGCACACCCCCCCCCCGGCCGGCAGTCTCCTGGCCCTCCCTTCTCTTTGCCCTCTCAGGCTTTCTCCTTCATGGGGAGTCATATACATAGGTGGCTTGATGTGCTCCCTCCTCCATTATACAGACCTCAGGGTGTTGAACTTGACAGATAAAAAAGGACCGCAGTGTGTTTGATTGATTTGGACATGGGGAGTGAGGGGTGGGGAATCTCCGTTGAAAAGCCACCACAACAAAGGATCCAGTCCATCTTCAACTCCATCAATTGACGGTAAAGGATGTCCAATAGTGCTCATGGGTAACAGAGACAGTGTCCACATTCATCTGGTTGGAGTTCAAACACAGTCAGGCACACTTACTGGCAAAGGGCTGTATTATTAACAGGCAATATCCATCCCAAGTGGTAGTCCACCACAGTCAATGAGTTTTTCTGGATGTCAAAGACGCACCAACGTGCCAGTCAGTCAGCCCAACAAGCCCCCGTGAGGCACTGGGCTCTTTGTCTGCTGTGTTTCTAAGGGAGTAGAGAGGAGAGGGCAGCACAGGAGCAGTGCATCACCAATCCACCGGCATACCTGCCGCTCACCTCACAGACAGGCCAGTTACAAGAAAATCAAGCATTGTTTTTAGAAATCAAATATATAAAATGGTTAGTTCGGCCTTTAGTTCGGCCCTCGAAGGACCTACATACCTCCTTGTTCATTGCTTTGCCCAATTTGATCAAATTGAGCATTACAAAGCATCAGCATGTAAAATACCTTAATTCTGCCCAAACACTTCACATCCAGCAATTCCATTTAAAAGTATTTAATGAAATAGATATACATCTCATGAATTAGTCAGACCATAGATAGTATAATCTGGTGGGCCAACACGAGCCAGCTGCCAAATCTTGACACCCCATTGCACATGCTTTCTACATTTTCTATCGGACTCCATAAAATTGTATTTTTGTAATGATAACTGAGTAGGCTCTCTCATCCATTTACAGACACAGGACTCGGCAGCCTCTGTAGATTATTATGTGGTTTGGTTGTACATACCGTATGTAGATGGCAGACGTACATTTATAAAAAGGTAAACCATCTAATGCATGTATTTAATGTGTACCAGTTATGTTTTCAGAAACAAAAAGTATAAAGAAAACAAATGGTATTATTGTACATAAAAATAATACATCTTTGGTACGACATGAGCACATGAATAAAACTCAGACCTTGACCTCCATAGTTGAACATACTGACAACACAGTATGGAAACAATACAATAATCTACTTGTTCTCTCACAACAACATTCTTCTTTTTTGAGAATTTACTCATTTGAATGAAATAATGATTTCCATGGCATTATGACCCTTGACTGGCAATTTGAATGGGAAAAAGAGCGAGCCTTTGAGTTCTGGTAAACATTATTTTGTTTCATGACGTTGCTCTCTTTCTTTTCTTGTCCTCCAGACACATAGTTTATTGCACATTCCTTTCTCACTCCTAACACAACATGAGAGAACCGCCATGATCCATTCCTTGGAACAGGCACCATACAGCATTGTCGCCACATTGGCCAGAGCTATAACCAAATGGATGCTTTAACGTGTCATGCACGTTGCATCACGTTTCTATTTCCCAGGAGCCAAGAGGAGGGGAGCAGCAGGTCCACTTTGAAGTGTTTGGAAAAAGAAAAAGAGATAATAGCAGAACTCCCAGGATGCATCAGCCTTCATAATGGTCACATTCCAGTTGCCAATGGCCTCTAGCCATGTTTTTAAATGTATCATTTTTGTTCTCCTCTTTTTACCTCTGCCCCCTTGTGGCCATCCCATGCCAATGTGCCGAAAAAGGCCCCACAGAACCCCCCTGCTCCCTTGCCCTCTATTCAAGAGTCATGGTGGATCTGTGGCATCCCCCCCACCTCAAACGACAGACTCTCGCTCCAGTTGTTAGCGTCCAAAGGTGAGCGTGGTGGTGCGCTCTTGGGGAGGGAAGGAGCCACCGGGGACCTGGGACGGGGCTCTGAGGATAGAGGGCGGTGAGCGGGGCCCGGCCCCCACTGTGGCAGCAGAGGGCACAGAGGGCAGCGATACAGTCTGTATGGTGGTTCTCTCACGTGGCCCCAGCTCCTCCAGGCCCTGCGGGGGACCCTCATAACCCATGTTGAGCCGCAGGGGCTGATGGGCCTGGCAGTAGTCCACGATAGGCTGCTCGTACCGGTAATACGCCAGCGTGCCCATCTGGTGCGGGACCTGTGTCGAGCAGGGAGGGATGGAGGGTGACAGGGAATGAGAGTGACAGAGGGAGAGAGAATGTGTGAGTAATTAAGGGAATTTATATGTAGGTGGGAGAGGGAGAGGGGGAGAAAAAAAACAGAGAAATATACATTAGAGATGTCAATCTCAATCTGTTGATTGTTCTGATAAGCCCTCTAGATACCAACTAGCAGATGGGAACAAATAATCATCAATAATTAAACTAATATCTGCAATTAAAACAAATGTTTTTGTCAAACAGTGATTATTTTGTCAGAAAAACAACAGCAATGTGTATCAACTGCCTAAATGTGATGTTAAAATGTACCCACTAATCCAACCATTACCACTGGGCTGTCATCTCAGTGCCAGGTTCATGGATATGTATGCAATAAGACAACAGAGATATTTCTACCCAACGTGAGCGTACGCCTGTCTGGTCATACAGTGTGAACTCCACTTGCCAGTGACTCATAATACACACTCAAATTGCGCAATGCACTACAACATGCTCATTCACATGTTCAAATAGGCGTGCAGCCGTGCACGTATATAAATGTGTCCATTTACTAGTATAAAGGGAGGATCAGTGTAAACTTAAGCAGAGTTCCATAGAGTCTAGACAACCACGATGAGACTAAATCACCCACCCTCCCACACACACACACACACACACATACACACACCGCTTTTCCAAACAAACAGATGAGCGACTTCCAGGCGTTTTCCCCAACTCACTACCTGAGTTCATTGCCTTAACAAAGACCAATTAGCGAAGGTTGAAAGGGGCCCAGAAAAAAGTGGGGAGAGATGGCAGTCGTCGGGAATGAAGTGCTTGACAGGGTTGACAGACAATCAGATCTTACAATGGCGCTCAAGATAAGAAAAAACAAAAAAACAAACAACAAATAGGAGACCAAGAAAGAAAACGGAGAGATAAATAACGACAAGGGTGCTGTCTGGGTGGATGATGGGAACTGGGCACGGCTCATCAATTCAGCCCTCCTATAGGCTATAGTCTGTTGGCTGACAGAGCAAAAACGAAACAAGGCTCCACTTTGGGTACCCGAGATTCAAGGTCTATGCAAGAGTAGAATTCATGGACCCAGTCAGTGGAGTAAGATCAGTCGTTCAGACAGAAGACTTGCCACAAGCAAAATAACCCCTATGTCTAGAAGAACAATCTATATGTAACCTTGAGGAAGGTTAAAGAGAACATAGAGTACATAAAATATTGTCCCGCTGAGCTAAGTTAATATGGTTGCTAAGGAGTGAGGTGTTATGGGTTCCCATTCCTGGCTAGGTTGTAAAGTATCAATACACTAACCTGACTGGGAACATATTGGGCTATGTCAATAAATACAGCTAACAAACAAACACTGTACACACTACCGAAAAAGTAGGATAAAGATACTCTTTATATCAGACCTCTTTTCACAAATGTGTCCCTCTCCCTTATAATAGACCCTCCCCCCTCTCTCTCAAATGGACTCCATTAAGCTAGACCTCTATTCATTACATTATGGGCACTCAGCGGATTACTCCCCTCCCTCTCTGTTGAGCCCCCCACCCTTCCCCCTGACCCCTCTGCTACTCACAGCTCCCTGCTTGCCCAGGTCCTACGAATTAATTAACGGATATTAACTCCTAACAGTTTCAGCGGATTCTGTCCTAGTGCTGGGGCATTCATCTGGCCCGTGTGCTGGGAACGTGTGTGTGTGTGTAGGAATGAGTGTGTGCGTGAGAGAGAGAGGACATAACACACACCTGGCGGTCTAGCAGCATATCCACAGTAGTCTCTGGCCTCAGCGTTTTGTGATTGAATTGTCTCCTCAGAGAGGTGGATTTTAATAGAATTAGGTGTAAATCTCAGACTGATACATTTGGTGTGATGAACCAGATTAATAGGCTTACATTGTTATTTTTGTCTGTCTCTAAGGAGGTTAAAAAAATCCCCATTAATTGATATTCAAGATTTGTCAGAAATATATTTTCACTGTAGCAACATTATGTTCTTACCCTGTACATAATCCCACAGAGATATAGCTATGAGGAGCCGCCAGTGCCCCACGCAATAAATCCCCAGTCACACACTCCATAAAATGCAGTTTTACTGAGTTTCTCTGCAGCTGGGACGTGGTGTTTCTTTTCTGGGAAATGTTTCTCCTTGGCTTTAGGGAAACTTGGATCACTTTGACAAAAAAACTTCAGTTTGTCCTCTCAGCTCTGCCTCGTCGGTCTGTCTGGGCACTAGGATACTGTAGCAAAGGGGAGAGGAGGAGAGCATACCCACACTCATACATGGGCAATGTGACCTTATGTTTCCAGTTAGTCTCTCAGGAAGCTGGAGGTGAGAGGCATTCAGGGCCTCTTATACTCTGTGCTGTGGAGAACAGAAACACACTGTCATTTACAACTGCTAGAATACAATACAGTGTGGAATACATTACCATAATGTATTTAAACAGGATTTCTATATTTAATGCAATGGTATTCACTTGTCATGGAAATAGTTAAGCATTGTGTCCCAGAGAACTGTTTTGGTAGAGTACTTATACTGCCATGTGTGTTTCACTTTGTTTGTCCGTGAGTCTTCATATTGAATGTTGTCCTTTCCTAGCGTGCATGCGTAGTCGGGCACAGATATCGAACTGGGGGCATCCATCACATGGAGCCCACCAGACAAGCATTCAGCCCAGAGAAAACACACAGAACTGTCTGAGGGGGAGTTTAGCCAAATTTACATCAGATTTACAAAAACAAAGCATGGCCCCAGAGGAAAGCGAACCAGGTTCCATCTTAATATGACCCGAAAATTTGAATATCTGAAAAATATTTAGAATCTCTGTCAGGGGGCAGCTAAAAGTAGTGTTTGAATACAATGCAGTACATTACCTACATTATTTATTTAACCTTTATTTAACTAGGCAAGTCAGTTAAGAACTAATTCTTATTTACAATGACAGCCTAGGAACAGTGGGTTCTAACTGCCTTGTTCAGGGGCAGAATTATATATTTTTTTACCTTGTCAGCTCAAGGATGCGATCAAGCAAAGTTTCAATTACTGGCCCAACGCTCTAACCACTAGCCTACCTGCCATCCCAAATTTTACCTTAGGCACCAGTTAAAGTCGCCTCTTTAGGCTACGTAAAGGCTACAGCACGTCTCATGTGAATTATTGTAATCAATTGACATATTTGTTGGGGTTTAGACTTATTTTTCGTTTGTGAAAATTGTAATTTTTTAGAAAATGTTGTAAATCATCCAAACTAAAAATATCATATGTAAATCTGAAATGTTGTAGACTACAAATTGCACGACATCACATTGGCATCATATGGTAACATAATGTGTAATTTAGCCTATTAAACACAAAAATAATGCATCAAGTGAGAATTAGGGAGGTCTTTTGTAAAAAATAAATAATAATAAAAGGAAATTCTTGCCTTCTTCGCCCATATTTTATAAACATTTTTGCACAAAAAGTAGTGTGTAGAGTAGTTCTAATAGTTAGCTACACCGTGACATGGCAAGCAAGTAATTAACTACTGAAAATCAAATGCAATTGTATCAGTTACATGCGCCGAATAAAACAGGTGTCCTTACAGTGAACTGCTTACTAACAAGCCCCTAACCAACAGTGCAGTTAATAAAACAGGTGTAGACCTTACAGTGTACTGCTTACTAACAAGCCCCTAACCAACAATGCAGTTAATAAAACATTTAAAAATATGGATAAGAATAAGAGATAAAAGTAACAAGTAATTAAAGAGCAGCAGTAAAATAACAATAGCAAGACTATATACAGGTGGTTACCGATACAGAGTCAATGTGCGGTGGCACCGGTTAGCTGAGGTAGTATGTAGGTAGAGTTATTAAAGTGACTATGCATAGACGACAACAGAGAGTAGCAGTGGTGTAAAGAGGGGGTGGGGGGGAGGCACTGCAAATAGTCTGGGTAGCCATTTGACTAGATATTCAGCAGTCTTATGGCTTGGGGGTAGAAGCTGCCTCTTGGACCTAGACTTGGTGCTCTGGTACCTATGAGCTACATGGAGTTCACTACTCCCCAACACTGACAACAAAGATGACTTCAAATGTTGGCATCAAAATGAAAGTACAGTAGGCCGATGCTACTTTAGCCGGCGCACAATTTAGCAATGAAAATCTTACCCACTGTAAGGGCCATCCACACCAAAGATCGTAACTATATTGACAGATTATACATAGCCTAACTATAAAACGTGGACGAGCATCCAAACTGGAGGAAAGTTTATTGTTTTACAGTAGGCCTACATCTGTCAGTCAACTGATGGCCCAAATCAGCTCATCAACTCAGTCAGGGAAACACAAATCTGTAGCCTATTATCAGTTCCCACAGCTTTAACTTTGTGACAATGGATAGGCTAATTGGGAAGCCTACGGAATGTAGCCTATTGGAATATAATCAAATAACACGTGCACCGCCGCCCCTTGTCTTACCAGATGCAGAGAAAGCTAAGGTAACTGAGCTAAACGACTACCGCCCCGTAGCACTCACTTCGTCATCATGAAGTGTTTTGAAAACTTGACAAGGTTCATATCACCTCCACCCTACCTGAAACCCTAGATCCCACTCCAATTTTCTTACTGCCCCAATAGGTCCACAGACGACGCAATCGCAATCACACTGCCCTGACCCATCTGGACAAGAGGAATACCTATACAAGAATGCTGTTCATCAACTACAGCTCAGCATTTAACACTATAGTACCCTCCAAACTCGTCATTAAGCTTGAGACCCTGGGTCTCGACCCCACCCTGTGCAACTGGGTCCTGGACATTCTGACGGGCCACCCCCAGGTGGTGAGGATAGGAAACAACATCTCCACCCTGCTGATCCTGAACACTGGGACCCCACAAGGGTGCGTTCTCAGACCTCTCCTGTACTCCCTGTTCACCCATGACTGTGTTCCCATGCACGCCTCCAAATCAATCATCAAGTTTGCAGATGACACTACAGTGGTAGGCTTGATTACCAAGAACAATGAGACGGCCTACAGGGAGGAGGTGAAGGTCCTCGGAATGTGGTGTCAGGAAAATATCCTCACACTCGACGTCAACAAATCAAAGGAGATGATTGTGGACTTCAGGAAACAGCAGAGGGAGCACCCCCCTTTCCACATCGACGGGACAGTAGTGGAGAAGGTGGAAAGTTTTAAGTTCCTCGGCGTACACATCATGGACAAACTGAAATGGTCCACCCACACAGACAGCGTGGTGAAGAAGGCGCAACAGCGCCTCTACAACCTCAGGAGGCTGAACAAATTTGTCTTGTCACTAAAAACACTCAAACCTTTACAGATGCATAATCGAGAACATCCTGTTGGGCTGTATCACAGCCTGGTACAGCAACTGCTCAGCCCACATCCGCAATACTCTCCAGAGGGTAGTGAGGTCTGCCCATCGCATCACCGGGGGCAAACTACCTGCCCTCCAGGACACCTATACCACCCGATGTCACAGGAAGGCCAATAAGATCATCAAGGACAACAACCACCCGAACCACTGCATGTTCACCCCGCTATCATCCAGAAGGCGAGGTCAGTACAGGTGCATCAAAGCTGGGACCGAGAGGCTGAATAACAGCTTCTATCTCAAGGCCATCAGACTGTTAAACAGCCATCACTAACATTGAGTAGCTGCTGCCAACATACTGACTCAAATCTCTAGCCACTTTAATAATAAATAATAATACATTGGATTAAATAAATGTATCACTCGTCACTTTAAACAATGCCACTTTATATAATGTTTACATACCCTACATTACTCATCTCATATGTATATACTGTACTCTATACCATCTACCGCATCTTGCCTATGCCGTTCGGCCATCGCTCATTCATATAGTTATATGTACATAATCATATTCATTCCTTTACACTTGTGTGTATAAGGTAGTTGTTGTGAAATTGTTAGATTACTTGTTAGATATTACTGCATGGTCGGAACTAGAAGGACAAACATTTCGCTACACTCGCATTAACATCTGCTAACCATGTGTATGTGACCAATAAAATTTAATTTGATAACAGGGGCCTGTTGCAGTCATTGCTGGCACTAGATTATCATCAGCGAGTCTCATTAAACCATCATTGCGTGCTAAATCCGCCCGCACAGCTGATCTCAAGTCCTACCATTGGTCACCTTCACCTGGACTCCAATCAAGTTGAAAAACATGTCAAGGATGATCAATGGAAACAGGATGCACCTGAGCTCAATTTCGAGTCTGATAGCAAAGGGTCTGAATACCTTTTTTATTTTTAATACATTTGCAACAATTTCAAAGAAACGGTTTTCAATTTCGTTCAATTTGATTACAGCCAACCTGATTAGAATGATTCACCTTCCTGGTTTTAAGTGACAACATCTGTGGCACGCTGGCAATGCAACTTCTGGAGATGTGTGAATGAATGCTATCTGATCTGTAAGATGGTTCCGATTATGTTCATAAAACAAAGGCCTATTTGGGAGCAGTATAACAGTGAGTGGACATTCTCCCTTTCTATTTGTATATGATCTTTTTCCAGCTACTGTGAAAAGTATGGATGTGCGTTAAAAAAAACTCTCCATAGTCTGCATTGTTTTAATATTGTATGTTTTAATTATGGGTCCTGAAAATGTGACATGGTCTATTTGTAGTTTCATTTTGATTAGAATTTGTTTTAATTATTATTTCTCTTTTTAGGCCTTATCAATAATTAATGTAATCTTGCTTATTGACAATGTTCGGCTAGCCCCTATATCAGTGCGAAGGCTATTGAACCCATGCAATTACTTTGAACAATGTGGACTGCAAATGGGTTTACGTTAACGGTATTTAGCAAAGATAGGTCTATATTTTGTTATTTTGTTTCTGTAAGCTATTTAACAAACTATAACGGACTAACATTGGAATTGGAGTTAATTCCAAGGCAATACATAAAAGACCCCAAATACACAACTTGAAGCAATCACATATTTTGCCAAGGAGAACATTCTGATTGGCCAGTGAGGGGCCAAACCTGGAGACACCAACAACTTGTTTATTCATCAAAACCCAACCCTTCCGTACAAACCCCAGCAAGTCCACCGATAACTGAGATCGTGCAAATACAAAAAATATTTCTGACACACCCCTGAACCTAGATTAGATTCAACTTTGTCATTGAACAAGTACAAGTACAGTACAATGAAATGCAGTTAGCATCTAAACAGAAGTGCAAATAAAAGAGTGCAAAAAATGTACAAGTGAAACAATTAAGTACAATGTATGTTATTAAATGGGAAGTACAAATGTTTAGTGAAGGCAAATTGAAAGTGCAAGGGGGCACACAACTGAAATGCAGGAATAGCAGCAATGAGGTTACCAAGGTAGACATGTACATGTACAACTGAATAATGTCCTTCATCAGATTTTGCAAAGCAATATCAGAGTCCAGTAGTACCATGAGGAGTGCAAAGAGAGTAATACAACAAGGTCCCTGAGAGGCAGTACTAAGCGGAGGGCAGGTGGATATGGCTAGTGCGGTGCCACAGAGTTCAGCAGGGTTACAGTAGCTGGAAAGAAACTCTTGAGCCTGCTAATGCAGGAACGTAGAGACCTGTACCGCCTGCCTGATGGTAGGAGGACAGTTTGTGGCATGGATGTGAAGGGTCCCTGATGATGCCACGCCCTATGCAGACACCGCTTGCGCTGGAGGTCTACGATGAGAGGGAGCTGGTCACCAATGATGTGCTGGGCGGTTTTCACCAACCGTTGCAGGGTCTTCCTTTCGGCCACGGAGCATCTACCAAACCATACTGTGGCGTAGTTTGTCAGAATGCTCTCGACCGGGCAGCGGTAGAAGTTCACCAGGATCTTGGGAGACAGGCGGGCCTTCTTCAGCCTCCTCAAAAAGAACAGGCGCTGCTGCGCCTTTTTGATCAGGGTTGAGGTGTTGAGGGTCCAGGAGAGGTCCTCGGGGATGTAGACACCCAGGAATTTGAATCTGGGCAAACGCTCCACCTCAGTGCCATCAATGAGAACTGGGGCTTGGCTGCAGCTTTTAGACTTCCTGTAATCCTCAATGAGCTCCTTGGTTTTCTTTGCATTGAGGGCCAGGATGTTGTCAGCGCACCATGCAACCAGATGCTTGACCTCCCTGCAGGCTGACTCGTCATTGTCACTGATCAAGCCTACCACCGTGGTGTCGTTTGTGAACTTGACGATGGTGTTGGAACCGTGTATAGGAATGCAGTTGTAGGTGAAGAGGGAGTTAAGGAGGGGGCTCAGCATGCAGCCCTGTGGCACACAGGTGTTCAGGTTCAGGGTTGAGGAGGTGAAGTTGCCTAACCTGACAGACTGGGGTCTGTTGGTTAGGAAGTACAAAATCCAGTTACAGAGAGAAGGGATTATCCCTAGGTCATAGAGTTTGGGCCAATGACAGGCCTGGGCCAATGACAGGTTGAAAATGTCAGTGAAGACCTCGGCCAGCTGCCCAGCACATGCTCAGATCACACGACCGGGGACGTCATCAGGACCAACAGCCTTGCGTGCATTCACCCTGCTCAGTGCAGGCAACACATCTGCGATGGATAGTCTGAGAGGGAAGTCGTCTGGGGGGAGCTCAGCTTTGATGGCTGGACCTTTGTTGTCCCTATCGAAGCGAGCATAGAACCTGTTTAACTCGTCGGCAATGGAGATATCGTTGGCTGTGGGGGCAGGGTAGTCTGTGATGGCTTGGATGCCCTGCCACATGTGTCGAGGGTCGGAGTTGTTGAAGTGCTCCTCAATCGTCAGTTTTTGGTCATGTTTAGCCATCTTGATGCCCTTTTTCAGGTTAGCCCTGGATGAGCTGTAGGCTTCTGCATCGCCAGATCTGAATGCAGCTTTGCGTGTCTTTAGTAGTAGTCGGACCTCTCGGTTCATCCAAGGCTTCCGGTTGGGGAAGGTCTTTATTAGGTTATGGGTGGTGACATTGTTGATGCAGATGTTGATGTAATCCAGAATGGAAGAACCATATGTTTCAATGTCCTTCTGGGAGTCAAGCGTGGTTGAGGGGCAAACAATCTCCAGTCTGTGTGTTGAAACTGGTGCTGTAGTAATGAGTCTGACCCCTCTGGACACACTTTGACTGTCCTCACTGATGGTTTCATGTGTTTAATGAGGAGTAAATACTTGGGGAGTAGGAAGAGTGAAAGGTGATCAGACTGTCCCATGTGGGGGAGGGGAATGGCTTTGTAAGCCTCCGGAATGTTTGTATAGACGTGGTCTAGTGTATTGTCTCCTCTAGTGGGGCAGGAGACATTTTGGTGGAATCTGGGAAAAACTGTTTTCAGGATTGAGTGGTTAAAATCCCCTGCAACAGAAGCTCCATCAGGATGTGCAGTTTGCTGTTTGCTAATAGCAACCTGCAGGTCTTTCATTGCTAGTTTAGCATTAGCATCCAGAGGTACGTAGCCTGCAGTAACAACAATGGATGTAAGCTCCAGAGGCAAGTAGAAAGGCCTGCACCAAATCATCAGGTACTCCAGATTGGTTGAGCAGTGACTCCCGGTTATGTTACTGTCTGTACACCATGCTTTGTTTACATAAATGCACAAACCACCTCCTCAGGTCTTACCAGAGTCCTCTGCCGTACGATCAGCCCTGAAGACGTCGCGCCCCTCTAGCCCAATAGCATTGTCGGGTATGCTGTTGTTTAGACACGTTTCCGTCAAAAATCATGCCGCTGCAATCCATAATCCTTTTTTGTGAGATGATTCTTGGTCGTATTTCGTCCATTTTGTTCATCAGTGACCGGATTTTAGCAAGGAAAAAGCTAGGTAGTGGAAGATGATGTGTGGTTAGCTTTTGCCTAGCCTGGAGGCCAACCCACTCCCCTCGCCTTTGTTTGCGATCTCTACGCCGCTTCCGGGCACTTCCTCTTGGCGATGTTTCAGTCTCTCGGGGCGTCTTTGCGATCTCCAGTGGAAGTTGTAAGTTGTCAAAAACTCTCTTTGTGCATTGTGTTCCAATATCCAGGAGTTCTTGTCAGCTATATAAAGTGTACGTCAGGCTGTACTGAGTGAATAAACTAAGAACTATTAAGTAAATTACAGCTAATTCGCAAAATCTGGGTAGATGCCGAGCTTCGCTCTGTACACGCGCCGCAATGATGTACCTATAGCGCTACCTTAGATTTACCATGGTGTTAAGTTTGTTAAAATCGAGCCCTGAGTGTGTTATCCACCTGTTTCTCTAAACAAGCTGCTACCCTCCTGCTAATTCCTTAATGACCGCCCCTCCCTTTATATGCACTGCAGTGTTGATTACAGGTCTCTGACACCCCACCGATAATCCTGCCTCACTCCATTCTACATAGACACACACACACAAGTACACACACACGCTCGTCGTTTGCACACACGCACGCACGCGTGCACACTCATACGCCCAATTCAAAAAAATTGGAGCGTTGCCCCCTTCACGCTCCAGCGCCTGCCCACCGTTGGCTTATCACTCTGCTCTCACACTGTACAGACACCAGAGGAGGTTCTACAGACAGACAGCAAATGGGACGTGAAATGTTACTCAATGCTCAACACTAGTTCTCCTGTACTGCCTGCCCAAGTCGCTTTCCTGTGCGGCATGCCGAAGTATTTTTCTTACACGTTCAACACAGTGCATAATTACCGGTGCTAATGATTTCTCTGCTGACTTTCTGCAGCTGCCTATAGAAAAGGTAAGTCTAAGATGGCAAACAACTCTAACCCATCTCTCGCAGTCTGACAGGCTCCAGCTGTCTCACACCTTGCTGCTGTTAAGGAATATAAAACCTTTGCTTTTCCTGTACTCCGAGTGGGAATAAGAGATTGTGTTGTAACATTTAATCTGCTGCTCTCTCAGTCCATAGTTCCCTGCATCGTTCAAGGACAAATCTCTGTCTGCACTGACATGACATAGGGGTCGAAGACCTTAGATATATTCATCAGGGAATCTGTCCATAAACTCCTTTATGGTGTCTTTTTTTAGTCAATAGGAGAGCTTAGCGTATTTGCTCATTCAAGGTCATCACCAAGCATCCCTCATGAATAAGGCAGCGGATGGGGCTTATTCAGTTAACTCAAACAAAGTGGATGAGAATGACCATAAAAAGACAACAGAGTGTCTTTGTGGGTACTATACTTCATACGGCTTTCATTTAGTTGAAGTCAGCATGGTAGTGATTATTTCATGATTCATTTTTCTGAGTGACTTCTTCATTTGAGTTGTTTGTTTGACTCGCTGGCCGCAATTAGTCCTACAGCAGGATTGATACACGCTCCTCTGGATCAGCGGCCCCAGAGACGTGCTCCAACCTACAACTGTCTATCAGAAATGTGCACAGAAAAATAGACAATGCTGCAGGCAGGCAGCATAGAGAAGAAAAATAGATGTATATAACTGATAATTGATTGCATGGTGAAAGAATGACTGCAATTAATGTATTATTGAATGTGATGAATGACACAGCTTTGTAGAACCAAAACATACACACCCTCTGCTCAACAAAAATGTACAATTTAGGGGGCTGATGTTTGCAATGATATTATGCTTATCACCCTCAAGGTAGTCAAGCAATGCACTCCCCAAGAGTCATTCACAATCTAGTCCGGTTGCGGCCACATCTAGACCTCATTTCAAATGTATCAAGAAATAATCTTATTTGTATGCCTAGCAATCAACAAATGTACATTGTTTAAAGCACACTTTCAGCTTCAATAAGCCCCCTATGGTGAATGACGTGAACTAGAGGATTGTAGAAACATGACGACTCTTTCAAATGCTCTGTTCTTCGTTCGCCGGTAGGGAGTCCTGCATGCATTACTGACTGAATTGAACAAAATGAGTTGAAAGATTTGTTCTTTTGACTGAATGAGTAGAGAAAAGACCCGAACTTCCCATCACTACAGCATGGGGCTATACCTTGTAGAGTGAGTCATCTATAGTTCATCGTGCTAATGCTATATTGACTAAAGGCTGTAAACACATCTTTCACGTACTTTAATTAGGAGTAAAACGCTGTTTTTGACTGTCTTAATCTGATGCAAACACTAACAGCAACAGCTAAAAACCTCCGCTCTGAATCAGGTGTGTCTGTGGCAATGCACTAAGATGCATAAAAAAATGTTACCGTGAGGTGCTTTTTGTGTCAAAGGGATACCATTCTTTTTCATATTTTTCTGCTGTTCTTTGTGAATTGAAACTTTCCAGTTTTCACTTTTCACTTGGCCTAAAATGGCTGTCTCTTGTGGTGCTCTGTCAAGGAGGACCATTGGCTGTGTGTCTGAGTGATGAGCGCAGCCCAAATTAAGCGCTGTGTGGCCAGTCTTGGCTCGATGCTGGGCTGCATCTGTCTGACTTTAATCAAAGATATTGGGAAGGAGTGTGCCTGTCTGTGTACCCAGGCCCAGGCTTTAAAGACCTGACTAATAACACATGTCAGGACGCCCTGGGTGAAGACCAGCCCAATATATACCTTTACCATAGCTCTTTCCATCCCTGTCTCTTCTTCTCTCCAAAGGTAATACGAACAAAAATAATTTAAAAGATGGGCAGAACTTTGAGTTCACTTAATTTTCAGACATGCCGTTCTTAGACAGTAAAAGCATTGGGTGCTTTTGCTGGTAAGTACCAGACAAAAGGTAAGTGTACAAATCAAATTTTATTTGTCACATGTGTTTAGCAGATGTTATTACTGGTGTAGCAAAATGCTTTTTTCTCAAGTTCCAACAGTGCAGTAATACCTAACAAGTAATATCTAATAATTCCACAACAATACACACAAATCTAAAGTAAAATAATGGAATAAATTAAGAGTATATAAATATTTGGGCGAGCAGTGTCAGAGCAACATGGACTAAGACACAGTAGAACAGGATAGAATACAGAGTAATGCAAAATATGTAAACATTATTAACTTCATATGGCTGCAGGGGCAGTATTCAGTAGCTTGGATGAAAAGGTGCCCATTGTAAACAGCCAGCTCCTCAGTCTCAGTTGCTAATATATGCATATTATTATTAGTATTGGATAGAAAACACTCTAAAGTTTCAAACTGTCAAAATATTGTCTGTGAGTATAACAGAACTGATATTGCAGGCGAAACCCTGAGGAACATCTAAACAGGAAGTGGCTTCTATTTTGAAAACTCCATGTTCCATAGCCTCCCTTTGCTGGATTTAAAGGGATATGAACCAGATTCCCTTTCCTATCGCTTCCTCAAGGTGTCAGTCTTCAGACATAGTTTCAGGCTTTTATTTTGAAAAATGAGCTAGAACGATAACATTGTGTCAAGTGGTCACATGAGTTTTGCTTGCGCAACAGAGTTTGGATAGGTATTGCTTTTCCGTCTCCCACTGTGACAGACATTTGCAGTTGATATATTATCGATTATATATTTTAAAAACAACCTGAGGATTGATTATAAAAAAGCGTTTGACATGTTTCTGTGGACATTACGGAAACTATTTGGAATTTTCGTCTGCGTTGTTGTGACCGCTCTTTCCTGTGGATTTCTGAACATAACGAGACAAACTAACGGAGGTATTTTGGATATAAAAATACTCTTTATGGAACAAAAGGAACATTTGTGGTGTAACTGGGAGTCTCGTGAGTGAAAACATCTGAAGATCAAAGGTAAATGATTAATTTGATTGTTTTTCTGATTTTCGTGACCAAGCTTCCTGATGCTAAGTGTACTTACTGTTTTGTCGTGCAATCGATAAACTTACACAAACGCTTGGATTGCTTTCGCTGTAAAGCATAATTTCAAAATCTGATTTGACAGGTGGGTTAACAAAAGGCTAAGCTGTGTTTTCCTATATTGCACGTGTGATTTCACGAATAAAAATATTTGTAGTAATATTTATTGAAATTAGCGCTATGCTATTCAGCGGTTGTTGATGACACTTATCCCGATAGTGGGATTGCAGCCATAACAAGTTAAAGGGACTAGTGTTCCATTATTAAAGTGGCCAGTGATTTCAAGTCTATGTATATAGAGCAGCAGCCTCTAATGTGCTAGTGATGGCTATTTAACGGTTTGATGGCCTTGAGATAGAAGCTGTTTTTCAGTCTCTCGAGCCCAGCTTTGATGCACCTGTACTGACCTCGCCTTCTGAATGATAGCGAGGTGAACAGACAGTGGCTCGGGTGGTTGTTGTCCTTGATGATATTTTTTATCTTTCTGTGACATCGGGTGCTGTAGGTGTCCTGGAGGGCAGGTAGTGATGATGTGTTGGGCAGACCGCAGCACCCTCTGGAGAGCCCTGCGGTTGCGGGGGGTGCAGTTGCCAAACCAGGGGGGGATACAGCCCCACAGGAAGCTCTCAATTGTGCATCTGTAAAGGTTTGTGAAGGTTTTAGGTGCCAAGCCAAATTTCTTCATCCTTCAGCCTTCTTCACCACGCTGTCTGTGTAGGTGGACCATTTCCGTTTGTCAGTGATGTGTATGCCATGGAACTTGAAGCTTTGGTCGGCTGTCAGGAAGTCCAGGACCCAGTTGCACAGGGTGGCTTCTCACCGAGGGCCTCGAGCTTAATGATGAGCTTGGAGGGTACTATGGTGTTGAATGCTGAGCTATGAACAGCATTCTTAAATAGGTCATCCTTTTGTCCAGATGGGATAGGGCAGTGTGCAGTGCGATGATGATTGCATCGTCTGTGGATCTATTGGGGCGGTAAGCAAATTGAAGTGGGTCTAGGGCAGTGGTCGCCCTTTTTTTAAAATCATGTTGAGCTGTTGCCAGTAGGTGCACTTGACTTCAAAGTCCTGCGCACCGGGTAAGCAAAGTGTTGCCATGAGACAAATCTGTGACTAAATCGAGTGCACCTACTGAGCTGCCCAATCGGATAGCTCAAATCACCGTGGTTACAGAGCTTCCATGACCCTGGCCACAGCCAAGTTTAATAGGCTACTTGCCTACGTAAGATTTAATAACTTTTAAAACCATGACCACAGAGAGACTGTCAATGAATACAAAAAATAGCTGCTGTTTTTATGAGTTCATGTTTAAGTTAATATTCAGCACTGTCACTGTTTTTATTCAACACTATTACAAAACGCGCTTCTCCGTACTTCCGCTCAGGCTGTATCTGCAATGAATGAGTAGTATTGATAGCCCTGCATTTTACTATTATTAGCAGCTCAACGTGTCCATTTTAATATTAAGGAATATTTAACTTTCTCTGGTCATAGGAACAACATGAATTTGTGCATGAGGCAGATGCAGCGCGACTCGGGTTTCACCATCAGGTGGAAGACGGTGTCCCCTCTCCCTGGTCAGTCTCACCAGAGGAAAGAAAGAAGAGAGCAGGGACCGTGAGAGGCGGTTGGGAAAAATGGTGTTGAACAGTCATCCAACTCTGAATTCCAAGTTGGGCATCTTTCTAGAGCTCCGACTTATCGACCTGAAGATCACTGACGTCGTGATTTGACCTTGCTGACCATCAGTCCAGTAAAATAAAAAAGCTAATTATTTCAATGCATGCTCCACAGTGCCTCACAAGTGTTAAACCAACTGACCTATTTTGTTATCAAAGCTCGTTTTTAAATAGATTATTGTCTGATTAACAATATTGGCAGGCCGATCATATAGCCAATATGCTGTGATAATATATTAGGCCAACTGCCCAAACCTCATTCCTACAAAACTGTTTGTGTCAGGTTCATTTAAAATTAAAACAATCTGAGCAGTAAATCTCAGCCCTCTTTTTGACTACGAAAGTGATCTTGACTCAGAAAAGGTTGGTGACCACTGGTCTAGGGTGTCAGGTAAGGTAGAGGTGATATAATCCTTGACCAGTCTCTCAAAGCACTTCACGATGACAGAAGTGAGTGTTACGGGGCGATAGTCATTTACTTCAGTTACCTTTGCTTTCTGTACCCAAGAAATCAAAGGGGGACAGCAGACTGATAGGGAGAGATTGAATATGTCCGTAAACACTCCAGCCAGCTGGTCTGCGCATGCTCTGAGGATGCGGCTAGGGATGCCGTCTGGGCCGGCAGCCTTGCAAGGGTTAATTAATACGCTTTAATGTCTTTCTCACGATGGCCACGAAAAAGGAGAGCCCACAGTCCTTAGTAGTGGCCTGCGTCAGTGGCACTGTGCTATCCTCAATGCAGGCGAAGAAGGTGTCCACGATGTGGCTAATTTCCCTTTGTAGTCTGTGATTGTCTGTAGACCCTGCCACATACGTCTTATGTCTGAGCCGTTGAATTGCGACTCCACTTTGTCTGTATACTTACGTTTTGCCTGTTTGATTGCTTTACTGAGGGATTAACAACACTGTTTGTTTTCGGCCATATTCTCTGTCACCTTACCATGTTTAAATGCAATGTTTCGGGCTTTCAGTTTTGTGCAAATGCTGCCATCTATCCAAGGTCTCTGGTCAGGGTAGGTTTAATAGTCACAGTGGGTACAACATCTCCTATACACTTCCTGAAAAACACAGTTGTCAATGTTATTCTCGGAGGCTACTCGGAACATATCCCAGTCCACGTGATAAAAACAATCTTGAAGCATGGATTCCGATTGGTCAGACCAGCATTGAATAATCCTCAGCATGGGTACTTCTTTTTGAATTTCTGTCTATTGGAAGGGAGGAGCAAAATGGAGTCGTGATCAGATATGCCGAATGGAGGGCGGGGAAGGGCCTTGTAGGCATCCCGGAAGTTGGAGTAGCAGTGGTTGAGTGTTTTAGCACCGTGAGAACTACAGTCAATGTGTTGATAGAAATGTGCTTCGTTAAAATCCCCAGGTACAATAAAATGTGTCTTCGGAAGCGGTGGGTGGTGTGTGCGCCTCCTGAGTTGGACTTGTAGTCCACTCCGAGTACCTCTCCTCCACCCGCTGTGTTTTGGGTCAGCCTCTGGAATCAGATCAATTGCCCTGGGGGGTACGAACAAAGGATCCGATTTGGGAAAGTTGTAATTCTGGTCATAATGCTGGTAATGCTAGTGAGTTACCACCGTTCTGATATCCAATGTTCTTCCCGACTGTATGTAACAACACAAAACATTTTCTGGGCTAGAAATAACACACAAAAAAACTAAATACTGCAGAGTTTCCTAAGAGCTAGAAGCATGGCAGCTCTATCTGTCGTCGCTATTTTCTCTAGTATAATGCAGGTGCAGCAGATTCAACAGTGTTTTTACTCTTAACGTTGATTTCCTGGATCAACAGAATTTCGTTTAGGGCTTACACAGATGAGATGGGGAGTTTTCTGTGAAATGCCAGGCTGTAATTAGTTTGATGTAATGCCACTCCTCTCTCATCACCCACCACTCTCTGTGTGATTGCATTAGCGAGAATGTACCTCAGTGTGTGAAGCAGCCTCGGTGCAACGATGGGTAGCTTATTTGATAGTGTGTGCGTGTGTACAGTATGTCGGTGTGTGTGGTATCGTTTAGTTTTACTTAGTTTTCTTTGTGTGATTAGGCTGTATGTGTTTGAATGAGTGTGTGTGTATGTGAGTGTGTGTGTGAAGGTGTGCATGCATGATACTGGGTGTTCTTATGAGTGAGCATCACAGCCACTAATTTAAATGAAAGCGATAACAACAACATATTTGGCTGTAATTATGATAGATTGTGGAGTGTGGAATTAATGAGGGGGCGTATGTTTTCATCTGCAAAAATAATTAACCATGGGGGCTAAAGTAATGGGGGAAACAATAACCCAGGTAGTTACAAACAGTCCCTAAAGAGACATGTTGTTTGCATACACGCAGCTTACATCGTGATCACAGCTCACAATCAAACATAACCTTTCACTGAGAAACCTTGACCAGGCAGCAGCTCTGAGGCGTGTGCATCACAGCACTGAATATCAATCAGAGGTGATGCATACAGGCCAGGACTGCTAGGCAGGAAGAGTTAGGCTCTATTCAGACAGTGTAGGGCCAGGTAATTAGTGAACAAACTGGGAAACATCCCTAGACCTAGATACCACAATGCAACATCCCTAGACGTAGATACCACAATGCAACATCCCTAGACCTAGATAACACAATGCAACATCCCTAGACCTAGATAACACAATGCAACATCCCTAGACCTAGATAACACAATGCAACATCCCTAGACGTAGATACCACAATGCAACATCCCTAGACCTAGATACCACAATGCAACATCCCTAGACGTAGATACCACAATGCAACATCCCTAGACCTAGATACCACAATGCAACATCCCTAGACGTAGATACCACAATGCAACATCCCTAGACCTAGATACCACAATGCAACATCCCTAGACGTAGATACCACAATGCAACATCCCTAGACCTAGATAACACAATGCAGCAGATGGAAATGGCACAGCCGTCTCCCATATAAAGCTTTTCCTTACAATTACTTTTACTCTCTCAGTTCAATTTAAGGGCTTTACTTTCTCTCTCTCATCTCTCTCTCTTCCACTCATCTCTCTCTCTCTCTCTCTCTCTCTCTCTCTCTCTCTCTCTCTCTCTCTCTTGACAGGCTAGTGCTTTTGCTGTTCGTAAGGCCTACTCATCTTGTTGGCAGACAAAAAGTAGGTTAAATGTGGACAGTTCCAACATCTGTCCGTCTTCATTAACTTGTAGCCTACTTCTTTGCTGAAATGACTGTGATAAGGACCCAATCACATGACGGGTATTGGCTACATCTGAGACAGCCATGTGAGTGATTGGTGCTTCATAGCACGGCAGCCGGGAGAAGGGAATTATAATCATTATATTCAGCCCAAGGGCACAACGGCCATTTCGGCCGCAAAAGGCATGGATTTTTAGTGGGCATTACAGCCACACAAGGGGGATGCCGGAAAATTCGAGGCCTAGTGAGAATATTGTCAAGTGCTTGTCAAATTGTGAATGAAAGACTGATGAAGTGTGTGCAGCTTGAGACTTCATCATTAGAGTTCCATCATGCAGCCTGAGAATGTATTAAAAATATAAACATATAGCCCAATGTTTATCACAACTAAAGATGCATAAATAACTCTAAATTAAGCATATAGGAAGAACTGATTCTTTCTAAGCCGCTTAACACAGAATAGCCACGTGCACACTTCCTTTGAAATCGTTCAGAGAAAATATCCTTTCTATTTCATTAAGCTTTGTTCAATTGAATTCTTCATACTATAAAATAATAATAAAAAATAATGCCACGGAATTCTGAGCAAATCTGGTCTGGTAAAATAACTAGTGTAGCCTACAGCCATATGGCATATCCATATCAGGGCCTAACATAGGGACAACTCAGAGTATGCTATTCCGTTCTTCTGAAATAGACTACATTTTCTTCATATCATGTTTCTTTAGAGTGGTCTACAATAAATGCATTTATTGTAATGGTGTAGACTATATTAAATGGATTTATCAGACTTTTTTAAATGTAGGTGTTCCAAAGGTCTGCATCAGTGGTTTGTAGGCTGTGTGGAAGCCAGAAGATGCTAAACATGTTTATGTTCATTAACGGTCAATTACCGTGAGACTGGCAGTTAATTTCTTGACAATCACCGCCCCTAGTCATCAGACCATAGAATATTTTGCCTTACTTTTTTGCAAACTCCAGTCGTGCTGACATGTGCCTTTTTCTCAGGAGCAGCTTCCCTCTCGCCACTCTCCTATAAAGCCCAGATTGGTGAAGTACTGTATAGAATGGTATCCTGGCAGGTTCTCCTATCTCTGCCAAGTCACTCTGTAGTTCTGTCAGAGTGGTCATTGGGTTCTTGGTCACCACACTGACCAAGGTCCTTCTTGCCCGGTGGCTCAGTTTGGTTAGTCGGCCAGCTCTAGGCAGAGTCTGGGTAGTTCCTTCCATTTTCCAATGATGGAAACCACTGTGCTCTTGGAAACTTTAACACTCTAGAAATGGTTTTCCCTAGATATATACCTCATCACAATTATCTGTGATCTACAGACAGTTCCTTGGACATGGTTTAGTTTCTGCTCTGACATGCTCTGTCAACTGTGGGACCTTATATAGTCAGATGTCTTTCTTTCAAAATCATGTCCAAATAATTGAATCCAATCAAGTAGTAGTGACATCTCAAGGATGATCAAAAGGAAATTGGATATACCTGAGCTCAATTTAGAGTGTTATAGCAAAGGGGTGTGAAAACCTATGTAAATTAGATATTTCTATATGCAATTTTCAATACATTTGCAAAAAAATCTAAAAACATGTTTTCATTATGGGATATTGTGTGTAGATAGGTGAAAAAAATATTTAATCCATTTTGAATTCAGGCTGAAACCCAACAAAATGTGACATAAGTCATGGGGTATGAACACTTTCTGAAACCACTGTATGAAATACTTGCTCACAACAGTAATGACACATGCTTGTGCTGGACATAACAACAGACATATTAAACACACACAGGCACACACACACAAAGATGTGTTTACATACCAATAAGGAATGGCCTTGTTGCCAAATAACAACCTTGCTGGCTGTATAGCAACACGCACCAACACATTCCACCACATCCCAGAATAGGTTATGAATAAAGGGAATAGAAGATCAGAATATGTAAATATTAGCATATGCAGATTAGGACTAAGAAGTATTCACATGTCTAAAATATGAAGATCTGAATTCTTCTGAAAGGTGAGACATTGGAGACCTTGAAGATTGGAGACCTCTTTTCCTCACTTCTCCCCTTCAATCATGTAGCACATACAGTTTCAGTTAAGACTTAAAAGAGGGTCGGTGGTTCTCCCATGTTGCCATCTTCCTGAGGTAATTGCTGTTTCCTGGTGTCTGTGATAGTTCCTCAGTCAGGCTGCCTGAGCTAAATGACAGCCTTGAGGTAACCCAAGCAGCACCGTCTATATACAGTCAACAGTTTGCACACACCTAATCATTCAAGGTTTTTTCTTTGGTTTTATTCTGTTCTACATTGTAGAAAAATAGTGAAGACATCTATGAAACTATGAAGTAACACATATGGAATTATGTAGTAACCAAAAAGTAGTAGTAACCAAAAAAGTATTAAACAAATCAAAATGTATTTTAGATTTGAGATTCTTCAAAGTAGACACCCTTTGCCTTGATGACTGCTTTGCAAACTCTTAGCATTCTCTCAACCATCTTCATGAGGAAGTAACCTGGCATGCATTTCAATTAACAGGTGCACCTTGTTAAAAGTTCATTTGTGGAATTTCTTTCCTTCTTAATGCGTTTGAGCCAATCAGTTGTGTTGTCATAAGGTAGGGGTGTTATACAGAAGATAGCCCTATTTGGTAAAATACCAAGTCCATATTATGGCAAGAACAGCACAAATAAGCAAAGAGAAATGACAGTCCATCATTACTTTAAGATATGAAGGTCAGTCAATCCAGAACATTTCAAGAACTTTGAAAGTTTCTTCAAGTGCAGTCGCAAAACCATGATGGAGATAACTATGATGAAACTGGCTCTCATGAGGATCGCCACAGGAAAGGAAGACCCAGAGTTACCTCTGCTACGGAAGATAAGTTTCAGAGGAAACTGCTTGAATCAAAATATAAACACAACATGTTAGTCCCATGTTTCATGAGCTGAAATACAATATCCTAGAAATGTTCCATATGCACAAACCGTTTATTTCTCTACACTTTTGTGCACATTTGTTTATATCCCTGTTAGTGACCCTTTCTCCTTTGCCAAGATAATCCATCCACTTGACAGGTGAGGCATATCAAGAAGCTGATTAACCAGCATGATCATTACCTAAGTGCACCTTGTGCTGGGGATAATAAAAAGCCACTCTAAAATGTGATTTTTTTTCACACAACAATGCAACAGATGTCTAAATGTCCATTTCTCTACCATAAGCCACCTCCAACGTCATTTTAGAGAACTTGGCAGTCCGCCCAAGCGGCTTCACAACCGCAGACCACATGTATGGCATCATGTGGGTGAGCTGTTTGCTGATGTCAACGTTATGAACAGAGTGCCCCATGGTCTCCCATTGAGCACGTTTGGGATGCTCTGGATTGACGTGTACAACAGCATGTTCCAGTTCCCGCCAATATCCAGCAACTTCACACTGCTATTGAAGAGGAGTGGGACAACATTCTACAGGCCACAATCAACAGCCTGATCAAGCCTATGTGAAGGAGATCTGCTGCGCTACATGAGGCAAATAGTGGTCACACCAGATACTGACTGGTTTTCGGTACCTTTCTTTTTAGGAGTCTGTGACCAACAGATGCATATTTGTATTGCCAGTCATGTGAGATCCATAGATTAGGACCCCATGAACGTATTTAAATGAACTGATTTCCTTATTCGAACTGTAACTCAATAAAATCTTGAAATTGTTGCATGTAGCGATTATATTTTTGTTCGGTATAATAAGAAAAAGTTGATATCAAAGGAAGCCCAGATTCACAGTACTCCTTTATGCTCCCCGATATAAGTGATCTGAATATGTCAATACATTGTGAACATCTGGCACTGACAAATGGGAACAGGTCGCAACTGCTGGTTCAAAAAAGCTGGTTCAAAACCTCTCACAGGGAGGCTGCTTAGTTATAAAACCGGTAACACTTTACTTGAAGTATACGTCATAAAAGTACCATAATATATTGTCCTAAACATGACATAATAAATGTAATGAGACTGAATTTCAAGTGACAGGACAGTGAAACAAAAATCAGCATGCAGCACATGCATTAGGAGAGTATGAGGAGAAAATAAAAATATTCCATGCATGTTTTCTCATTATAGCTTTCAGAAATGTAGTCTCTTGTTGTCCTGCTTCGCATGTGCAGCAAAAGTTGCCTTATACTTCCATTATGCTAAGTTGATGTATCTCCTTTGTAGCTGTTGGAGACTATTTGGAGTCATTAAGGAAGGCTCACAGGGGCAGGCATCATTATCAGTGTGTTTATTCACAGCAAGTCAGATGTCTGAAAGGACACAACTGTTCCTGTGTGTCACTCTAGGCCTATTATAGGAAGTACTTTCTCCTTCTAACCACTGCTTCTAGCCACTGTTGGTACATGTACTGTATCTAGGAGAGTGCTGTGATATTTCCTAACATATTAGCTATGATTTGTCACCACAGTTAGCTGCACATATTTATTCCTATAAACATCAGAGACAGGTTCCAGCCAACAGGTCCTTTCAGATTCTACACCTCCGGAGTAGTTTGCTGTGTTTTTGTGTTAAAACAAAAATTGCATTATACTGGTGTACTGTATGATTCCCTAAACCATCCACACTAACAATATAAAAGCAGGGAAACTATTTAAGTTGCATCAAACTCTTTGTTGGATGGAGGGGGTGTGTGTCTACTGGCCTCTCCACTTCCTGCTAGTGGGATACAAATCAGCTGGGCTAAAAGCAGGGCTCCTTTTGGCTGATTGGTGCATAATTGAATGGCTTCTGCGGACGTTTTTCAAGGCTAACTCTATAATCATTTTAATTTAACTGTGACTCAGGGTGCAGGCCTAATCAGAGAAGTCAAAGACTCTGTGAAGCCAAGGGCTCTGTGGCTGCAGAACCCACTCAGCAGTAAGAGGGGAGCTTAATCTAGCGCTCTGCTACAGGCTATGGGGAGAACAATAACAGAACAATATCATTATGCTGTGAGCGGAATGTTAGATTTCCTTTTTGTATGTTGCTTTGATTCTTATATCTGTATCATGCTATGAAACATGAACAATGCATGTTAGGCCAGTTAGGACCAATGACATGGGCTGTCAAGTGAGCGTTCATGTTTTTTTTCCCCCAGCTTGGTTTTAGTTGGGACAAACTGAAATGACTGCATTACTAACCAGCCTTTCCCCTCTGTTTGAGACTAACATAGGCTGATGCTCAACAGTGGGTCTCTCTCTCTTAGTCTTTCTCTCGGTGTCTGGCAGCCCACAGGCAGTGTCATTTCCACTCTTTGAAAGCCAGTTACGGTGACGTGCCACTGAGCTTTCGCTGCGACTTCATGAAAACCCCAGCTGCATCTGAGTGTCACGCCGTCACACCATCCATCGGTCCCCGTTGCTCCAGGATGTCACCCCCAACCGCCCGCCTGCCATCAACCTTCTCCTTACTTATCCTCTGTTTCCATAGCGATGTCAGCCTGTGCCCATGATGACTGTTTGTCTCCATCTAAAGCAATCTAAATCTCTTAGAGTTGAAACAAAATCCCACAATGCCAAAACTCAACACTGTGCTGCATATACATGTTCACCTATGGGGAACTTAAGGGGGATGTACAGTATGTGCTTTGGCAAAGAAAAGTGCTCACTGCTTACTGACATTTATGTCAGCCTGTGTAACAGGACAGTTCCTTGAGTGTCTTTGTCACGAATAACAGAAGGTAAAATAACGAAGTGTCTTCTAAATCAACTTCCTGAGCATTATATGCTACGTTTTATATTGCTAAAAGCGTTGGGGAATTACATTTAGAGTTAGTGGTCTATTTAATGTGTTTTGAGTTTCCACTTCCTCAGGTGTTGAACCCCAAATTAATTGGACTATGATATTAGTTGCACATAAAGATGTATGTAATTCATATCTATTGAACACAAAAAAGGTAATTCTGGAGTCCTAGTTTGACAGTAAAATAACAACTATAGTCCAATTGTTA
This sequence comes from Oncorhynchus tshawytscha, assembly GCF_018296145.1. Classification (NCBI taxonomy): domain Eukaryota; kingdom Metazoa; phylum Chordata; class Actinopteri; order Salmoniformes; family Salmonidae; genus Oncorhynchus; species Oncorhynchus tshawytscha. The sequence continues at coordinate 27,834,804 of NC_056461.1, read as the reverse complement.
ACCGACAATTCATGACAACCACTGGATTAGTATGCACATCAAAATATCTTGAATTATGTATTCCTGCTTGGACAACTTTTTTCTGTAATACCTTAGCAGTCTATTGATTACACCAGTCTATTGATTACACCAGTCTATTGATTACACCAGTCTATTGATTATAAAGGTCCAGTGCAGCCAAAAACAATATTCTCCTGGGTTTTAAAAATACACTGAGCATACAAAACAATCGGAACACCTTCCTCATATTGAGTCAGGGCATGGACTACAAGGTGTTGAAAGCATTCCACGAGGATGCTGGCCCCATGTTGACTCCAACACTTCCCACAGTTGAGCTAAAGTTGGCTGGATGTCCTTTGGTTGGTGGACCATTCTTGATGCACAAGGGAAACTGTTGAGCATGAAAAACCCTGCAGCATTGCAGTTCTTGACACACTCAAACCAGTTGGCAGTGTGCCTGTCATCTACACTAATTGAGGTGGATTTAACATCAATAAGGGATCATAGCAACACCTGGATTCACCTGGTCAGTCTATGTCATGGAAAGAGCAGGTATCCTTAATGTTTTGTACACTCAGTGTATTTCCACACTATAATGTCGGAATAATAGTGTGACATTGATTATAATACCCTTTTAGTGTAAGAGCTGTTGGAAAATACTGCCTGAAATGTCTGCTTGTTTTGGTGGGAGTGGGTTTTGGCCTTACATGGTGACATCATCATCATGCAGTAAATCAGTCAATATGTGCATATAGGCGGTTAAAGGGATAACCGAGTGGCGCAGCGGTCTAAGCCACTGCATCTCAGTGCTAGAGGCATCACTACAGACAACCTGGTTCGAATCCAGGCTGTATCACAACTGGCCGTGATTGGGAGTCCCATAGGGCGGCGCACAATTGGCCCAGCTTCGTCAGGGTTTGGCTGGTGTAGGCTGTCCTTGTAAATAAGAATCTGTTCTTAACTGACTTGCCTAGTTAAATAAATAAGAAAGAGAGTTGCAAACAACAGCCAGTTTTCCCTTCCATACTCAAACCCCTCCCAGACAGTCCCAGAAAAATGATTGCTTGAGAAATTGCTATTTTTTTAAACCATTTTATTGAAAACAATCACAGTAAGGTACTTTGATTGATATCGAGAAATGATTTGATAATAAGATAAAAACGGCAGCATTGGACATTTAGTAAAGCACTATGAATGACTTTATAAGATGATTACTCATGATTTGGGTTCGACCAAATCATGAGCTTGTGCAACACAACTCTTAAAGTTAGTGACACATGGTGAAAATGTTAGTCTGGAGCCATGTAATAGTATTTAACACCTACTGTAGGGTAGGTGTAGATTCAGGGGAAGCGAGTGTTACAAAATACATTTCAAAATCTATATTATTCAATTATTGCACCCACACTGCTCGGGCGGGCCAACAAGCGTCTGCGTTGTCAAGGGCTAAAATAGAAGTCAGTTCTATTTGTGACGCAGATCGCGCTGCAAGTCCTGCCTCTCCCATCTCTTCATTGGTTTATAGAAGCAGGTACCCACGTGCCATCTCGTCATTGGTTATACCCACGTGGGTGACTGAAAGACGAACAAGGTCGGTGGTAGTAGTAATGCACCTAATTTATGAAAGGTGCCAATCGCAATATAAAGTCCAGAGAAGAAAATGCCTGGAAGGAGGAGAGATGACCAGAAACGATTCGGTTGACCATTTTATGTGTGGATTAATTGGCGGAGTAGAGGACCTTGTGCATTTCAGGTAAAATAACAATTCAATGTTTATATCCCAGGACAAATTAGCTAGCAACAGCAAGCTAGCTAAATAGGACAAATTAGCTAGCAAGTGCAAGCCAGCTAGCTAAATTGCCATAAATGTTTAATGCTTTTCAAGTCCCCAAATTATTATATTTGGTTGAGAGTTTGTTTTGATATTTTAACCTACGTGTCATGATCGCGTTTGGTGTGGGCGGACAAAATACATTTATGCACGATGGCGCACACGCGCAGCTGGTTTGAGTTCCATGTGAGTCATTAACTTGGCGGTGCGCAGTGACATAGGCTGGTGTAGATAAAATGCCAGGGCCAAATTCTTGTCCTAGTCCGCCCCTGAGTGTGCTCGCGGTATGCATAGAATACATCAGTATCAATTCTTAGTAAAATATATGCACATAATAATTCCACCTCAGTTGGAGGGACAGCATACCATTTGTATAGTGATGCAACCTTATGTTTTATGCGCATAGTGATGTGCTGAGCTGGTACAGGTAGGTGATGTGGCTGTGGAGTCTCATTAGACTGAAGAGAATAGGCTGCCTGCTATAAGCCCTGGCAGCTGCCATCGTAGCTGCTCTCCAACACTAGCCAGCTTTGGCTGTCATCAAGCTGAGGACAGGCCTAAAAACACAGTGCAATAACACAGACCCAAATAGACTTGGACTGGCACTGCAGATCCAACACACTGAATGTGCTACTGCCATGATGTTACTGGGCATGCTCCCTGGGGCAGGGCAGGGAAACTACATACAGCAAGGCTGAGTCTGAGAGAGGGCACGGGAGAAGATGAACACGAATGGGATGTTTACAACACATGGACCCGCTGTGAACTTTGAACCTCTGTCATAAAGATCTGTGTTAAAGATCGCTCCGCCATTTCCTGGTTGCTAAAATTCAAATAGTTTCAGTTCCTAACAAAACAAGCAAGTATAGTGTAGAGAATCATTGTACCATCTATCTTCCATAACCACAAATATTGTATTGTCAGCTGTTTGAAGCTGGTGTACAAAACCGAAAGTAAAAGACGTAAAAACGAAACCTAAGAATGGAAGTCATAGAAATAGCCCACATAGACTTGTTTTCAATGAAAATGACAGATCTATAATGTCCTTTTCTATGTGAATTTGGTCAGGTTGCCCAGAAAGTTACATATTGCAGCTTTAACTCCCATATGTACTTTCAAAATGAAACAGAATGTCATACAGTATATATACTGATTTGACATTTGCTTTCCTATTTATACCAATAAATGAGAATTACAATCTAAACATTTCAAGCTGTTTGCACGCTAAGCATCACAGCTTCCATCCACTGTCTACAAGTCATCAGAATGGGGGTCAGATAGCAATCAAACTAGTAGGTGATCCCTCCTTCAGTGTGAACCACTCAGCTATAATTACAACCGCAGAAAGACAAGGCTTGAAATGCTGTGTAACTGCACTGCACCTTCCAATCCCCCCTTCCAACACACACACACACACACACACACACACAAACAAGGAGCTACAGGGAGAGAGACATGGATAAGTATGAAAGGCAGGCTAGATGTGGAGGCTTTCTGTGGTCTTGCTCTCTCCCTTATCCTGCTCAGCAGTAATTGCTTGTGTTGGATTTCAGGTTATTTCTTCAGATCCTTTGAAGGGTGTTAATGGCTTTGTTTGGCATTAAGTGAAACGTCAATAGGTGACACATGCGCTAGATCCCATATTCTTTGTCCCTGCCTACCACTGGAGGCTGGTGGGAGGAGCTACAAGAAGACAGGTTCATTGTAATTGCTGTAATGGAATAAATGGAACTGTACAAAACACATCAAACATTTGGAAACCACGTTTGACTCCGTTCCATTTATTCAATTTCAGGCATTTACAATGAGCCCATCCTCCTATAGCTCCTCCCACCAGCCTCCACTTCTGCCTACGTTCCAGCTCCTTTTGGGGGTATATAAAAGGAGAGGTACTTATTCTGGTGCTTGATTGACTGAATCATGATGTTTTTTAACCCCATGTGTTAAAATGTGTTTTTTTCTATATCCCGGAGTCACTATAGAACTCATGAACAACAGATTCTTCGTGCCTGCTAGGCTGGTATTACAGTGTAAGAACATGCTGTACTGGGTACTGGGTGACTTGATGGCTTATACAGTGTCTTGATGGTTTTGTGTAGAATATATTCCAGTGACTAACAGTAGAGCAGTAACCTTCATCACCACTTCTAATTTGCTACCCTCGGTGCCGAGGGCCCTCATCGTCCCCATACCTCCTGCGTGGTTGTGGTAAATGTCACACTGTGTGCTGCAGATGTGTGTAATGGAAAAGGGGTGTGCTGGGTCGGGTGTTTGTTCAGCAAATAGGTAATGCAGCTTTCTGTTCCAGCCGCTCAAAGGAGTATTTACAGCTGTCCTTTCATAGAATCCTGCTTCAAAACACAGGAAGCTGATCAGCAGGCCTTTGAGCTAGGTTTTAAAATTATACATTTCACACTTTTAAATTGTTTTTATTTAACCTTTATTTAACTAGGCAAGTCAGTTAAGAACACATTATTATTTATAATGATTACCTACATCGGGCAAACCTGGACAACGCTGGGCCAATTGTGCACTGCCCTATGCAGCCACTTCTCCAAATGATATTTGCACAGGTTAGTTTATTTTCTGCTTTTCCTCCTGATTCGGCTGAGTGCATCCTCAGGACCAGTAAATAAAAAATGTAATGTCAAGGAGGTAAGAAAGAATATCTCCACATAGACCTGTCAGTGATTTTCTGTTCCCCTTTGTCATCGAGAGCAAGTTTAAAGTTCACCTACCTCACAAATTGGACGGGATAATTATTTTCCCCCTGACATTTCACTTGAGATGTCACTAGGCCGTCTGCTCTTTTGAGAGGGGTGACATGACGACTGTTGGGTGCCCATCTCCAGTACCTCCCTGGACCCTTTTATCCCTTTTCGCTCTTCATTATATGCATGAAGACAGCCAGATAAAGACAGGTGTCTACTTTCTCTCAGGTGTTGAGTCAGTGACCTCTTGCTATTCCTGCTATCCAGGCCATGAATAAAGCGGCAAGGAACACACTTGTTCTCTTTTCACCTTTCCTAATAGTATTATTGCAATAGTCAAACTTCCATATATTCCAAATCTCACAGGGTAATGTGAGACAATCATGATGGTACGGATAGCAGGTGAGAATGGGTATTATGTCAGATAGTAAGGATGACAAATCCCTTCGGCTTTGCAGTATGTGCCCCTGGAATGCAGAATGTGTAATTCCCCCGAATATATATACACCTCTTCTCTCTCCATGCCCATCCATATACTCATTTCCTTACTTATGATGAGACAGGCAACCATTTGGTATCTCATTGCGCCCCCACACCCCTCCCACACTGCAAAATAAACTCCTTATTATCTGGGGAAATAGACAGTGCGATCCTCTGCAAATTAAGAGTATAAGTGACAAATCACGGTGCATATTTCTGGGGCCTTATAAAACCCTGCTGTCTTTAACATGAGTGCTCATTTACATATGAAAGATTAGGCGTTTCCCAGGAGATCAACATCAAGAGCAAAGACATCAATTCAACCCTCACAGGCCTTGTGTAATTTTCAAAAAACAATCTGTGCATTACAGTCCACTGTGTTACCACCGGCACACGGCCGGTTCCCACTGGCACACAAGGCCGATTTACCAGCGGCACACGGACGATTTACCAGCGGCACACACGGCCGATTTGCCACCGGCACACGGCCGATTTACCACAGGCACACGGCTGGCTGAGATAAATGCTCTAGATTAAGATGCTCTGTGACAGTTGGCAGCTCATGGCCCTCCATTGTGGTGTGACATGGTTGACTGGGTCTTACTTCCGCTGCCTCTCAGGAGGCAGCAAGGGCTGCTGGTAGGGCGGCGTGGGCAACGAGTCCGGGGTTGGGGCAAGGCCGGGTTGGGACCGGGACTCCTCATGGAGATGTCATCCCATCCAGGCAGATTAGGGGAGTATGACACGGCAAACCCCTAATCCTTTATCTGACTGAGATTATAGGAACATGACACAGCGCACCACCAAATCCTTTTAATCATCCAAATGTTCCTTCGTCTGCCTATGGCTATGCTGAGCTGGGACTGGGAGTCAGCTCCTGGGAACAATAATTCCTCCCCGGAATCTTTGTCTGAGAACATTGTTCTATCCTGAGGTCTCACAGGTCGCACTTATGATACTGACAAGCAGCTTTAGCCTCAGAAACACAGAGGAGTTATTCCAGTAGGGGCCAAGTCAATTAAACATCAACACATAGTGTGTTTGAGTGATTGGAGACAGAACAGGGCCGTACAGACTATGTGTCTCATCACTGATGCTCTGTGGGGCTGACGTCTCTTTCTGGACTCATTAAAGACTGGGAGCAATTGGTCTGACTCTGATAATGACAGCGGGTTGTTGATAGTCCTAGTCCATCTTAATAATGTCTATGAGATGTCTTATTCATTTCAACCCCAATTATTAGAAAAGCACCCATTAAAAATGCTCACAAATTATATTCAATTGTCAGGGGGGAGTTCAAGGCAAATACTATTGTAATAGAAGTGTAGTTTAACAGAGAGACATTGCACTCTTGTACACTATCATGTATCCATGGTCTTTGTGATGTTTCTATTCTATTTTCTGAACTGAAAGTATAGTTCAGAGATACAGTTGAAGTCGGAAGTTTACATACACCTTAGCCAAATACATTTAAACTCAGTTTTTCACAATTCCTGACATTTAATCCTAGTAAAAAATCCCTCTCTCAGTTAGGATCACCACTTTATTTTAAGAACGTGAAATGTCCTCCCAGGTGGCGCAGTGGTCTAGGGCTGTGCCACCAGAGACTCTGGGTTCGCAGTTGGCCCCGTCCGGGAGGACCGTGGGGCGATGCACAATTGGCCTACCGTCGTCCGGGTTAGGGAGGGTTTGGCTGGTAGAGATATCCTTGTTTCATCGAGCACCAGCGACTCCTGTGGGAGACCGGGTTCAGTGCGCGCTAACCAGGTGCACAGTGTTTCCTCCGACACATTGGTGCAGCTGGCTTCCGGGTTGGAT